>NW_027638392.1:0-12679 GCF_951216825.1 Electrona antarctica | reverse complement strand
AATGCTGCACTGTTGTGGATGGCTATTATTTACTTCATTCTCCGTCTTGGCGGCGCTAACAAGCACGCTTGCTCGCCCTCGCGGAAGTTATTATCTCAAAAAGCAACCGCAAAGAGCCAATGTCGTTTATTGACCGCCCGATTAACAATAGTGACGTCCGTGCAGGAGTGATGCCCTGCGTGATTAATGACATCCAGTGATCTTCTGCCTGCCTCGCCGGAGGTTGTGTGGTATATATTTAACCTCTGGCAATCGCTGCTTTGTCCCACAGGTCACAATCACACACCTCAGCTTCTCAACACTGCCAGCCTGCACTCATCAATCATGTTTGATTTTCTGCCATGAGGCTTAGATAGTGGGATAATGGTTGCGTGCATGCGTGCGTGCGTTGTGTGTGTGCGCACGTGAGCGTGTGCCTCTATGTAAAATAAATGCACATACTGTGTGTGTGTGTGTGTGTGTGTGTGTGTGTGTGTGTGCCTAAAATAAATGCACATACTGCATATGTGTGGGTTGTGTGTGGGCATGCATATGTGTCTGCATGTTAAATACACACACTTCGTACACACTTGTGTACGAAGTGTGTGGTGTGTGTGTGTGTGCGTGCGCATGCGTGCGGGTGCGTGCGTTCACACGTGCACTTGATCAAAATGGAGAGAGAGCACACTCTATTAAGAGTTTGACATCTGAAGACCTCCCACTCCAAAAGACCTGCTTGGATTGTTCCTCTCTCCCCGTCCCTGAGAGACCAGGGCGGCAGTGGGGGGGCACAAAGGCAGGTCCCCCGGGGAGGGGGCTTCCATTTTCTCTCTAATGAAGCTGTCCGTCACACGGCTCGTTGACAGAAGGCTGGGACATCATCACTCCCACCTGCCTGCGCTCCAAATCCACACCACTGTTAACATCCTGAGCGCCCAGCCAGCTTCTCCCAGAGAAGTGCCAAGCGTGGGGCAGGGCTGGGCCAAGCGTGGGGCAGGGCTGGGCCAAGCGTGGGGCAGGGCTGGGCCACGATTCAGATCCCCTTCTCCCAGAGAAGTGCCAAGCGTGGGGCAGGGCTGGATGAGCGTGGGGCAGGGCTGGGCCACGATTCAGATCCCCTTCTCCCAGAGAAGTGCCAAGCGTGGGGCAGGGCTGGGCCATGATTCAAACCCCCTGCTACGCATTCAATGATCCTCAGTGTTTGGTTTTTAAGCCTTTATTTTGACGGCGATACTAGACGAGAGGCAGGAAATGCGGAGACACAGAGTAGTATAGGGGGGAATTCAGCAAATAGTTTGGCCAGATGGGAATCGAACCGGGACCCGGCGGGGCTGATCAGGGCCCATATTATGCAGCCTAAACAGTCCGTTATCTGTTGGGTCTCCCAGGTGTTCATTTAACTCGGATTATATACAAAACTCTCAGAGTGGCAAATTGGTTTAGGGTCCAGTTGGTTCTATTTGTGTACAGTAGTACAGGGGTTCTCAACGTTTTTGGCCGGGGACCCCCGGAGCTGCTTTGGCAGTGTCTCGGGACCCCCGCCCCGCCCCCTTCCGACCCCCAATATAAATTGACTGCTACAATAACCTTAATAATAGAGACAATACACCATAAATAAATACTGAAACCAGATATAATCATTAGGGAAACTCTTAAACTCTTAATTTCCATTTCCAGCCATTCAGTTGCAAAAAATAATTTGGCAACCCCCCCCCATGAGGGGTCGCGACCCACGGGTTGAGAACCCCTGCAGTAGTACACTGCTTTTACAGTTTACTCTCTCACACATGGTTTAGAGTAAACGTGAGACATATTATCCCTTCCATTTCAATAGATTTGCACAACTATCTGGACTGTTGTTACTGTAGGTCAATGAATTAATTTCAGTGTTGTCGTCATGTCACTCTCCTGTGTGGTATTTTTCTCAGCAGTGTGACTGAGCTGTTATGGTCCTGTAACACTGTAAACGTCCTCTGTGTTACTTTAACTCCTAAAGTGGTGGACAAATGGAACAATATTATCTTCTGAGTTAAATTAACGTACAGATGCCGCACAATGTATTTTCCACTGTTGAAGTTGAATCTTTGGTTGGTCTATGTATCAGCCAAACATATTGGTCGGGCTCTAAATATTGTTTTACCGCGAGTGACTAATTCCCATGCCCCCACCCACCCGCCTCCCCACTCCTCTGGCCGCGACCATGCGACAGACTGTATCAAATATGAACTGACTGACTATCGTATCGTAAACGATACACACAGACCTCCCCAACAATATGACTGACTGACTATCGTAAACGATACACACAGACCTCCCCAACAATATGACTGACTGACTATCGTAAACGATACACACAGACCTCCCCAACAATATGAATGACTGACTGACTATCGTAAACGATACACACAGACCTCCCCAACAATATGAATGACTGACTGACTATCGTAAACGATACACACAGACCTCCCCAACAATATCGCAGAGACGGTTTGTTTATTTGTGGACCATTGGACGATTTAAGATGACCCCATGTTATGTTATTCTCCATAGAGAAAAACATCTGTGAACCAGGGGATGAGCGATTGTGTCAGGACTTTGGCGCTATACTATTAGTATAACGCTACAAATCAACCAACGCTGGACCTACAGTATACCTATATTATTATTATTATCACCATCTATATTATTTAGCGCTTGTTGTGCCGCTTCAGCGTTGCCTGTCGTGCTGCAGATTCATTTTCTTCTCTCTCCGCTCGCGCTGTCATCCTGTCGAAAACGGGGAGGCGGGTAGACATGGGAGTGGGGGGGATTGCACGGCAACTGGTACGAGAATTAGTCACTCGCAGTTTTACCACATCATCTGAACATGTATTAATCACTTGAACAGTAGCATCCGTAATTTTGGGACAAACATTTGACGAAAATAGCTGATCCAAGGACACGTAGTGGCACCAACACGTTAGTAGATTGGCTATTTTCAGCAAAGAGATCTAGTGGAGCGAGGGAAAAAAAGAGCGGAGCAAGTACAGAGCCGACCCTGATCAACTAACTATTAGTTTTACACAGTAGAAGGTTTAACCCATTTTGACCTGAGATCAGATTCTAAAAATGTCTGTTTGAAACAGCTATGTTTCTATGTCAGTCAGTTCTTCGATTTTTCAAAAATAGCAGACCTACAAGCTCGTAGCGTGCGACTCGGTGGCGCGCTATGAGCTTGTAGATCTGCTATTTTTCAATAGCTAAAGCATAACATAATGCTAACACCAAAAGGGGTTCCCGCCCAAAATGTGTTAAGTAGTTAATCCTAGGCTAATTCCTTGCTGCATTGAACTTGAACTTGGGATATTCCTTTCTATGCTTTATTGGTGTCCATGAAACCACTCCTCCCCTTTCTTTAGCAGTCCAGTGGACCATTCTGCGTCCACTGTGTGACCAGGAAGTAGGCTCTACTGGTCCGGCCCTGTGACGGCGTCCCTCTGTGTAAAGTGTGATCTTGAATGAACTGCACATTAGAAACGCCTGTCACTGGTCCCACTTTAAGCCACTCAGTGGGAATTATAGCTGCATGGATGCCTTGGCTGTGGATCAAACAGGTTTTGGTTAAGAGTATGCAGTTTTAGTGCACGCACGCGCACAGCCGCGCACACACACACACAGTCACACACACACAGTCACACACACACAGTCACACACACACACACACACACACACACACACACACACACACACACACACACACACACACACAGTCACACACACACAGTCACACACACACAGTCACACACACACACACACACACACACACACACACACACACACACACACACACACACACACACACTGAAATGATAAGCCAGGCCAGCGAGATAATCGGGCCAGGTTTTGCTGTATTGTTCCTTCTGTGGCTTAGCGACCAGATTGTACTGTCATACTGCCAGCGGCTGTATAGCCTCATCGCTGAGTTGGAGTTTAGGGATCTATTCATTTGAAAAGTGACTAAACATAAAGAGAAGATATAAAGAAATGATCACCTTGAAACGGACAATTTGACCACCAACGCCCTTTTTTGCCATACTACGGCGTTGAGGGGTGCAATTGGCAGATCTGAGCTTACAACACATTGCATCGAGACACATTTTAAGCTTGTACTACTTTTACAGTTTTTGAAAATCTTTTCAAACTTTTGGCTATTGACATCATGACCCTAACCCAAATAAGGATGACCGGTTCAAATTGGTTAACCCTAAGTATGCTATAAGCTTCAATCAAACCCAGGACCTTCTAGCTGTGAGGCGACAGCACTACCGACTGCCACCGTGCCCCCCAGCTTCAAAGCATATTAAGAAAACACATACAAAAATGTGCAGCCTCGAATGCCTGCCTGACAGAATCCAATCCATGGTCTGTTTTGTATTCAGTGTACCAGTGATTCTCAAACTATTTTGGCTCAGGGCACCCCTGTAAATAACCTTTTCATCCACGGCACCCCATTTTTAGTACCTTATGTCATATAGAGCGTCGCAGTCCCGCCCCCTACCAGGGCCCAGGAAATGATTCTCCGTTCATTTTCCTCATAGACATTTCAGAAAGTATTTATTTAAAGACGTTTACGCCGCGGACAAAGCCAACTCTTGTCGTGACAAATCATGACAACAAACACAATTTTTTGGGCCGAACAAATAATTAGACGGCAGGTTACAACACTTTTTTTGTTGTTTTTCTTCTTTGTAATTATTTCTTTGGTCCAAAATATTGTGTTTGTTGTCATGAGTTGTCACGACTCGAGTTGGCTTTGTCCACGGCGTAACCGTCTTTAAATAAATACTTTTTGAAATGTCTATGGGAAAAATGCATTGGGAATCATTTCCTGGGCCTGGCGTCGTCATGAAAGGGGGCGGGACTGTAACGCTCTATAGGAGTCTGACGGTTGGTTGGAGGGGGGCATTCACCAAAAGCCGACAGCTACGCTCACACTGCATAGTGGCGTGTTGTGAGCTTGTAGATTGGCTGTTTTTGTTTGTGTCAGAGATTTGGTGTAGATTGAAAAAGAACAGAAGTGCACTGCAATTCAGGTCTGTTTCACTAAGTATAGATTAGGGTGATTAAACTGCATTGATATTGATGCCAGCCGGGGCGCCTGATGGAGGGGAAAGGAACTGGTTGGAATAACGTGTTCCTTCCACGCACTACGTCCAACCAGGGAAACTCCCCCCTGTCAGGTGTAAAGGAGCAACTTGGACACTCAGGCATGAAGGAAGCATGAGTTCAAGTCTGTTGCTCTCCCCATGTCCCCCATATATGGGGACTAGGTTGGCGGAGGGTGTGTAGAGCCCAGGATCACATTAGATAATTGACACAGGTGAAAAACCGTGGGATAAAAATTATATTAAAAAAAAAGATATTGATAAATTCCAAATATTATCAAAATATTCTTTGGCACCGCTGCACTTGCGTCACAGCACCCTAGGGTGAGAAACTCTGCAGTGTACTAAGAAGGTTTAGCATTTAGCACGCATGTACCCACGCATGCACACACACACACACACACACACACACACACACACACACACACACACACACACACACACACACACACACACACACACACACACACACACACAGTACACCCCTCAAAGGCTGGAGCCTCCCACACTAATATTTGATTTTGCTGGCGTCTCGTATGTTCTCACAGAGGCAGACAGAGAGGACAGTGTGAGCTCTTCTTTAGGACTGCCAGTTGGGTTGCAAGCTGCAGGTCAGCTCTCCACCTCTGACTCTTTCAACCTGTTGTTCCTATTTTGTCATTATAGGGAAAAACTAGGCTATAACTTAAAAAAAAAACATTGCATGGATGCACCTGGGACGTATCCTCAGTGATGTATCCTGAGGTCAACGGGGTTTCGGGTCTCTCAACATCATACCCCTCACTCAGGCGACCCAGCCGGGAGTGATCAAGTTCCGACTTACGTCCCAGTAGCTACCCTCAATCAGTCCCACTAGGGAAAAACCAGGGGCGCACAATCTGTTGGAACTACTCTGCCAGGGCTGGGAGGTACACTTGACTTATAACATGTCAAAAAGTCGCCCGTGTGAAGTGAGGCACTCTTATCATCGTACATTATCTTGACGTAAAATAGACACTATGCCGATTTGCTCAGACGCTATGACGTACAATTCTCCATTCATTGTTAATGGGAATTTAATGTTTCACAAAGCTCCGTATAGGAGTGGTTGCACCACTCAAAAAAACTCTTTTAGAGTAGCCAATTATTATCACCCAATATCTCAATTTTATTTTATGCCAATTCCTTCCTTCCCACATATTTCTGTGTTGCCACGTATGTTGTGCCCATACTGGCTCACCTGGAAGTAAGGAGCCCCCACCGGGAGGACGTAGGAAGTAAGGAGCCCCCACTGGGAGGACGTAGGAAGTAAGGAGCCCCCACTGGGAGAACGTAGAGCCTCAGTCCAACATTCCAGGAGTACATTCAGCAACAATCACTCTCCCTGCCCGCTGCCTCGTGTCCCTCCCCCTGAACATGTGCCAATTTTGTTCACACAGACACTTGGCCAAACCGGATGCACTGTGTTGGAGCCTCTAGTCTCTGCTGTGGTTGGACTGTGTTGGAGCCTCTAGTCTCTGCTGTGGTTGGACTGTGTTGGAGCCTCTAGTCTCTGCTGTGGTTGGACTGTGTTGGAGCCTCTAGTCTCTGCTGTGGTTGGACTGTGTTGGAGCCTCTAGTCTCTGCTGTGGTTGGACTGTGTTGGAGCCTCTAGTCTCTGCTGCGGTTGGCAGGTACTTTACCTCTCCGCCACTCGAGCGCTCGTCTTCTCAAGTTATTTTGCAAACAAATGGCCTATTCGTGAAGGATTACTAAGCATAACATGCAGCATGTGTGGACGTACGTATGCATAAACACAGCAATAATACGTATAGATTATTTATGCTGCAGTGAATCCATCATGTCCGGCATGTGCAGCTTTACATTGTACATGCAAATGTATGCATGTGATAATAAACGTTCCAAGGATATAGCGGAATAACAAATACACCCGCTATAGCCTCATCCTCACAGAATGCACTGTATATTGTGGTGAGGTATAATGCAGTGGTTCCCAAAGTGGGGTCCGGGGACCCCCAGGGGTACTTGAGGGAGTTCCAGGGGGGACCCAGCTAAATGATAATTTGCAACCAAATGGACCCTTATGGGTCTGTAACTCAGAGAGTGTACAAATGGACCCTTATGGGTCTGTAACTCAGAGAGTGTACAAATGGAACCAAATGGACCCTTATGGGTCTGTAACTCAGAGAGTGTACAAATGGAACCAAATGGACCCGTTCCATTTGTACACTCTCAGAGTTAAATTAACAGTGGTTTTACAATATAAATTGGGGTACCAGAGATAGAAATGCCATTAAATCGGGGATCCGTAGACTAATGCGTGTGAAACTGGGGGTCCTTGAAATTAATACGTTTCGGAATCACTGCTGGAGCCGTAAAAATCCTCCCTTATCGGGGTCACTGGCATATGTTTTCAAATCGGGGTCCGTGGCCTAATAAATGTTGATTTGGGGGTCCTTGACACGAAAACGTTTGGGAACCACTGGTATAATGTATAGGGTGTTGTGAGAATGGAGGTATAATGTATAGGGTGTTGTGAAGAATGGAGGTATAATGTATAGGGTGTTGTGAGAATGGAGGTATAATGTATAGGGTGTTGTGAAGAATGGAGGTATAATGTATAGGGTGTTGTGAAGAATGGAGGTATAATGTATAGGGTGTTGTGAAGAATGGAGGTATAATGTATAGGGTGTTGTGAAGAATGGAGGTATAATGTATAGGGTGTTGTGAGAATGGAGGTATAATGTATAGGGTGTTGTGAAGAATGGAGGTATAATGTATAGGGTGTTGTGAAGAATGGAGGTATAATGTATAGGGTGTTGTGAAGAATGGAGGTATAATGTATAGGGTGTTGTGAAGAATGGAGGTATAATGTATAGGGTGTTGTCAGAATGGAGGTATAATGTATAGGGTGTTGTGAAGAATGGAGGTATAATGTATAGGGTGTTGTGAAGAATGGAGGTATAATGTATAGGGTGTTGTGAAGAATGGAGGTATAATGTATAGGGTGTTGTGAGAATGGAGGTATAATGTATAGGGTGTTGTGAAGAATGGAGGTATAATGTATAGGGTGTTGTGAGAATGGAGGTATAATGTATAGGGTGTTGTGAAGAATGGAGGTATAATGTATAGGGTGTTGTGAGAATGGAGGTATAATGTATAGGGTGTTGTGAAGAATGGAGGTATAATGTATAGGGTGTTGTGAAGAATGGAGGTATAATGTATAGGGTGTTGTGAGAATGGAGGTATAATGTATAGGGTGTTGTGAAGAATGGAGGTATAATGTATAGGGTGTTGTGAAGAATGGAGGTATAATGTATAGGGTGTTGTGAAGAATGGAGGTATAATGTATAGGGTGTTGTGAGAATGGAGGTATAATGTATAGGGTGTTGTGAAGAATGGAGGTATAATGTATAGGGTGTTGTGAAGAATGGACAAGTGCTGTGGCAGCATGTGTGGAAGAGAGAGAGACGCAGAGGATCGCTGACAAAACATTTAGAATATGTGAGGCATCTCCACAGGCGCCTGAGATGCCAGGCACGCTGGAGGAAATGAGAGCAAGACAGAGGGGTGGGGGGGAGGGGGGGAGGGAGGGGGAGAAGAGGCAAGACAGAGGGGTGGGGGGAGGGAGGGAGGGGGGGAAGAGGCAAGAGGACAGGGGAGAGAGGGGAGAGCAATAGAGGAGAGAGAGAGAGAGAGATGCGTTGGTTTTTTTTAAACAGAAAGTAAAGTGAGAAGGGAGAGCGAGCGAGAGTGGGGGTGAGTGCTGAGAGAAAATGAAGGCTCCACATTTCTGTGTGTCTCTCTCTGGATGTACTGTAGCGTGTTCAAAGTGAGTGGTTCACTCAAGTTCATGAGCAGCGTGGAGAAGCGTATTACGCATATACAAACAAATAGATGCTTGAGGGATCAGTGATTGGGCCTTTCCGGACAGTCTCGAAAACTTTAAGACACGATGACTTCAAGTCCTGGTCTGTCATCTGACCGCCTAGTCTGTGGTGAATTAACACTGTTAATTAAGTATATAATAAAAAGGGTCTGTTTGGTTACAGATAAAGTTACAGAGTTACAGATAAACAAAAAACCTGTTCATGTCCAATTTTGAATTTCTTGCATGTTTATTATGAGCCACTTTGCCTACGCTGTTCAACAACACAGAGAGCTGTTTGTTAAAGTCTTGAAGGATTTCTCAGATGGCTCTTCCAGTTGCGCTTTGCTCTGACGTGCAAAACTATCGGCGGGAGCGATCTCTTTGGCGCTTTTGTTGACCGTTTTAAAAAGAATGAAAGCACGTCGCGTAGCGTCCGTCCACCTCCTATAAAGACCAGGCCCAGAGGCGAGGGAGACGTCGGTACGTCCGTCCACCTCCTATAAAGACCAGGCCCAGAGGCGAGGGAGACGTCGGTACGTCCGTCCACCTCCTATAAAGACCAGGCCCAGAGGCGAGGGAGACGTCGGTACGTCCGTCCACCTCCTATAAAGACCAGGCCCAGAGGAGAGGGAGACGTCGGTACGCCACCTCCTATAAAGACCAGGCCCAGAGGAGAGGGAGACGTCGGTACGCCACCTCCTATAAAGACCAGGCCCAGAGGAGAGGGAGACGTCGGTACGCCACCTCCTATAAAGACCAGGCCCAGAGGAGAGGGAGACGTCGGTACGCCACCTCCTATAAAGACCAGGCCCAGAGGAGAGGGAGACGTCGGTACGCCACCTCCTATAAAGACCAGGCCCAGAGGCGAGGGAGCGTCGGTACGCCACAGACAGGGTCCGTCCACCTCCTATAAAGACCAGGCCCAGAGGCGAGGGAGACGTCGGTACGCCACCTCCTATAAAGACCAGGCCCAGAGGAGAGGGAGACGTCGGTACGCCACCTCCTATAAAGACCAGGCCCAGAGGCGAGGGAGCGTCGGTACGCCACAGACAGGGTCCGTCCACCTCCTATAAAGACCAGGCCCAGAGGCGAGGGAGCGTCGGTACGCCACAGACAGGGTCCGTCCACCTCCTATAAAGACCAGGCCCAGAGGCGAGGGAGCGTCGGTACGCCACAGACAGGGTCCGTCCACCTCCTATAAAGACCAGGCCCAGAGGCCAGGGAGACGTCGGTACGACACAGACACCTCCTATAAAGACCAGGCCCAGAGGCGAGGGAGACGTCGGTACGCCACAGACCAGGCCCAGAGGCGAGGGAGACGTCGGTACGCCACAGACAGTGGCGTCCGTCCACCTCCTATAAAGACCAGGCCCAGAGGCGAGGGAGACGTCGGTACGCCACAGACAGTGTGACAACCTGATTAACACCTCCTATAAAGACCAGGCCCAGAGGCGAGGGAGCGTCGGTACGCCACAGACAGTGTGACAACCTGATTAACACCTCCTATAAAGACCAGGCCCAGAGGCGAGGGAGCGTCGGTACGCCACAGACAGTGTGACAACCTGATTAACACCTCCTATAAAGACCAGGCCCAGAGGCGAGGGAGCGTCGGTACGCCACAGACAGTGTGACAACCTGATTAACACCTCCTATAAAGACCAGGCCCAGAGGCGAGGGAGCGTCGGTACGCCACAGACAGTGTGACAACCTGATTAACACCTCCTATAAAGACCAGGCCCAGAGGCGAGGGAGCGTCGGTACGCCAGAGACAGTGTGACAACCTGATTAACACCTCCTATAAAGACCAGGCCCAGAGGCGAGGGAGCGTCGGTACGCCACAGACAGTGTGACAACCTGATTAAAATGCCTACCAACCCAGAGAGCTGTGCAGGGCAGGCCTCTGCTCGCTATTCACCACCCCGGCCCAGGCTGGCCCGCCCGTCGTCACGACAACAAGACCACGACAAAGAGCTTTCTCAAGCCTATTGAGAATGAGGCGTGTGTGTGTGTGTGTGTGTGTGTGTGTGTGTGTGTGTGTGTGTGTGTGTGTGTGTGTGTGTGTGTGTGTGTGTGTGTGTGTGTGTGTGTGTGTGTGTGTGTGTGTGTGTGTGTGTGTGTGTGTGTGTGTGTGTGTGTGTGTGTGTGTGTGTGTGTGTGTGTGTGTGTGTGTTGTAGGGAAGACACCAGTTTGTGCAGGCTAGCCGTGGGTGGTAATGTATGCAGACAGTGCACAAACACATGAATACACATGCGTGACCGACCACCAACTCCTTTGCATTGTGGGATGACTACACAATGACACACTTTAGACAACGTGTCCCCCCCCCCCCCCCCCCCGATGACGTGATGCTCATATGCCGTGTGGCATATGGCCGCGCTGAATTTGATCCGGACGCACGCACGCACGCACACACACACACACACACACACGCACGCGCGCGCACACTCACACACACGCACACACAGATGAAGCTTTTTCCATGAGAATAGAACGGTTACGCCCCTTTTCTTCTTGTGTATCATCTTGCGTCATTTTTGTCTGCTTTGTTTTGGAACGGTGGCCCATCTATATTAATGTGTGGCCCCTCAAGATGTTTTGGAACGGTGGCCCATCTATATTAATGTGTGGCCCCTCAAGATGTTTTGGAACGGTGGCCCATCTATATTAATGTGTGGCCCCTCAAGATGTTTTGGAACGGTGGCCCCTCTATATTAATGTGTGGCCCCTCAAGATGTTTTGGAACGGTGGCCCCTCTATATTAATGTGTGGCCCCTCAAGATGTTTTGGAACGGTGGCCCCTCTATATTAATGTGTGGCCCCTCAAGATGTTTTGGAACGGTGGCCCATCTATATTAATGTGTGGCCCCTCAAGATGTTTTGGAACGGTGGCCCATCTATATTAATGTGTGGCCCCTCAAGATGTTTTGGAACGGTGGCCCATCTATATTAATGTGTGGCCCCTCAAGATGTTTTGGAACGGTGGCCCATCTATATTAATGTGTGGCCCCTCAAGATGTTTTGGAACGGTGGCCCATCTATATTAATGTGTGGCCCCTCAAGATGTTTTGGAACGGTGGCCCATCTATATTAATGTGTGGCCCCCTCAAGATGTTTTGGAACGGTGGCCCATCTATATTAATGTGTGGCCCCTCAAGATGTTTTGGAACGGTGGCCCATCTATATTAATGTGTGGCCCCCTCAAGATGTTTTGTGATTTGTTTGTATTTGAGAACACATTTTAATGTACAGTGTTAAATTAAAACCTTTTATCTCCGAGAGGTCTTGTACAGTCTATCCTGCAGTATTTTCTGCATTTTTATCCCATGATTCTGCAACCCATTTTTCACCTAGTGTCAATTATCTAATGTAATCCTGGGCGCTACACTTCCTCTGCCAACCTGCGGGAGGGGGCAGCGGACTGACCTCATGCTTCCTTCTATGCATGAGGAGTCCAAGCTGTTTCTTTTCACCTGACAGGGTGAGGGTACCTACCCTAGGGGACACGGGGAGAACATGCAAACTCCGCACAGAAAGGCCCTTTCACCAACCCCACCTCAGGTATGGGCACTGATGACGCGGCAGAGAGAACACGCCCCCCAGCGTCCCCAGCGGGAATCGAACCTAGGACCTGCAGGCGACGGCACTACCAACTGTGCCACCGTGCCCCCCTAGTTTTCCCCCCAGTATTTTCAATGTATTCAACAA
>NW_027638393.1:0-30467 GCF_951216825.1 Electrona antarctica | reverse complement strand
GCATAGTAACATCCACGGCAGCCTTAAAAAGAGAGGAACATGTTCCTATCTCTCATACACCACATACAGTAGCTGCACCGATGTCTTGCACACACACATGCACGCACACACACACACACACACACACACACACACACACACACACACACACACACACACACACACACACACACACACACACACACACACACACACACACCACACACACACACACACACACACACACACACACACACACACACACACACACACACACACACACACACACAAGCTGCACAGGGCTGGGCAATGTATCAATGCGACAACAGATATTGTCTGCAAATTTTGATTGTTGTAATCTTTTGATATAGCTAGTGTTGTATTGTCCTGTTTTTAAAATCGCTGAAGCCCAATTTACTAGTACTAGTTCTGGGAAATAATTATTTTAAAAGAAAATTACTAGTACTGTGTATGTGCTGGTTGGTGCCTTGCATGGTTTCCGCCACTATCGGTGTATGAATGTGTGTGTGAATGGGTGAATGTAATGCACAATCTATGTAAAGCGCTATATAAATGCACCATTTACCATTTATATAAATGCACCATTTATCATCACAATATTGTCAGCTCACAATATCGATACTAAGGTATTTGGTATATCTCTCTCTCTCTCTCCCGTGCTGTGGCAAGGTTAATACATATTGCATCAACCTCGCCCCCACTGCCTGGCACAGCACGGGGGGGAAAAAAACATTTCTCCACCTAGCCGGCCGACCGACGGATAAAAGTTTCTTCAAAGTTTTCATCTCAGTGAGCTGAGCGAAGGCTTCACACACACACAACAAACACCGCTCTCATTTTCTAGCGATTTTCCACTGGGCCAGTGCAGACACAGCAGCCGCTGTCAACTCATGATGGAACGCAGCGCAACGTGCCACTGCTAAATCCCCACGGTATGTCCTATGGCTAAGCGATGACCTGTCATTTTCTATTGACTGACGCCGCTGACCTATTCCAACAAAAGGCGGCCGGCCAGCCGTCCTGCAGGCCTGGCCCGGGGATGGGAGAGAGTGTGCTGGGAGGGAGGCAAGCAGAACAGGGAATGGGCGCCGCCGAAGCTTCTTAACTTACATTTTCAAAAAAGATATATTTCACACAAAATAGCCGCTCTGTAAGCTCGTTGCGATGCGGCACGTTGTGACCTTATAGAGCTGCTGTTTTTTTTGCTATTCAGGTCAGGAAAGGAAATATCTGGTTAATCCTGTGGGGTGAAAAAATGTCAGAAGTTTTCAGCTTAATCCAACTGATGGCTGCTCAGATGGTTCTGATGAGCGCTGGGGCAGGGGAAGGTGGGGGGGGGGGGTGGTTAAGTGTCTTTCTCATGGCGACCTGGACACGTAGCCAGGGCCGGGAATCAAACCGGGGACCTTCTGTTTCACAGGTGGCCTCTCTACCCATTCGACTGTGTTGTACGACAAAGGATATGAGAGCTTGGTATAAAGACTTAAACCCTACTTCCTTGACCGGGGTCTGTACTTGGCCCCTCCTTTTTCCCTCTACAACAAATCTCTACACAGAAGAGATTCTGTGTAGAGAATCTAAACAGCCCGTCTACAAGCTCACAACACGTCACATTGCAGCGGGGCGTCGTGAGCCAGTATAGATCTGCTTTTCTTTTTTTTTTGCAGAATGTTGGCCTATTATATTTTATTATTTTCACTCAATCATGGCCTATTATGATCACCCTGGGATAGTATAGGTAGGGGATGCCATACTTGTTGCCGTAGTCGATCTTGGACGTGACCCTCTGTTTGAGCTCCGTCAGCTCGTCCTGTGGGAGGGTCCCGGACAGGATCTGGGAGCGCCACTCGATCAGGTCGTAGATCATGTCCCGGACGCAGTTGAACATCTCCCGCTTGTCCCCCTGTGGCCGGCCGGGACACATGGACAGACAGGAGGGATGAGTGGACAGACACATGGACAGACAGGAGGGATGAGTGGACAGACACATGGACAGACAGGAGGGATGAGGGGACACATGGACAGACAGGAGGGATGAGGGGACACATGGACAGACAGGAGGGATGAGGGGACACATGGACAGACAGGAGGGATGAGGGGACACATGGACAGACAGGAGGGATGAGTGGACAGACACATGGACAGACAGGAGGGATGAGTGGACAGACACATGGACAGACAGGAGGGATGAGGGGACACATGGACAGACAGGAGGGATGAGGGGACACATGGACAGACAGGAGGGATGAGGGGACACATGGACAGACAGGAGGGATGAGGGGACACATGGACAGACAGGAGGGATGAGTGGACAGACACATGGACAGACAGGAGGGATGAGTGGACAGACACATGGACAGACAGGAGGGATGAGGGGACACATGGACAGACAGGAGGGATGAGGGGACACATGGACAGACAGGAGGGATGAGGGGACACATGGACAGACAGGAGGGATGAGGGGACACATGGACAGACAGGAGGGATGAGGGGACACATGGACAGACAGGAGGGATGAGGGAAAGGAAGAAAGACACACAAGTACTATTAGCGTTCTATGGAAATAAAATGCTTCTAAATATATTACTGGTTTGAACACTTCAAAAGCTCTAATCTTTAAAAGAATAACGGAAAAAAACCCCTGTCTACAAGCTCGTATTGACAGCTTGTAGATCGGCGATTTTTTCACTGTGCAACACGGTTCCATATAGAAGACATGCTGGCTTCTATGGAATCCAAATGACTAGAAACTGCAGTCTGTGGCGACCGTGAGAACTTTAATGCGATGCGCACTATGGAAAACAGACGAGACAGGATTTCCCTGGGGATCAATAAAGGTCCATCTATAATCATAGTCACGACGAGAGTTATGGTGACAGTAACTCACACACGGAGAAGAGACAGACAGATGGGAAGGAGGAACGCGTGTGTGAACAGCTCACACACCCACACATATACAAACATACAGTACAGTGTACACACACACACACACACACACACACACTGGTATAGAACACATGCGCGAGCGTGATGTGATCTACCACAGTAGCTTTTATTTAGCTGCGGCTGAGAGACGTGTGGTTTACACCAAGCATCCATCCTCCAACACAGCTGTGAAATGAGTGCTGCATGCGACGCGACATATCTGCGGTTTTGTCGCATGCAACACGACATACAGTGAGTGTATGCCACTGTTACAGTGTCCGTCTGTCTGTCTGTATGTCTGTCCTCCTCACTACACAATTTACAATTTATTCATTTAGCACAGGGGTGTACCATATAAGTGTACCATTGCTGAAAATAGTTTAAATATATAATGTACCTGGGGGGGCTTTGGAATAGGGAGAAATTATGACAGGCAGTTTCTGCTGTCATTCTTCTGCATTTAACTTAAACGCCCAATGCATTCTCAATGGCAATAGCACAAACTTTGGCATGCTACTAGTCCTTTAGCACAACGCTCTTAATCCAGAGCGATTTTACAGTAAGCAAGGAAAACACGAGGTAATACATCAAATGCATAGAAAGAGTCATCTAAGATCATCAGATGATCTAAACAGTGATCTATCTAAACAGTGAATTGTAAAAAAAGAAAAAAAATCAATACTGTACATTTAAACTATACACACGCTATAGGATGCCAGGTCTACAAATGAACCTGGCAACGCCTACATAATATACTATCTAAATTACATTCTATAGCCTTTGCCTGCAAGGTTGTCAAGGCTTGTACAAGTGTTACAGGCTAGGGTGGAGTACCCAGTACTGTAGTTATCTGAATGTTATGTTGATTGGCTTATTGGTTAATTTTGCATATAAGATGCATGTCCGCTCCGTCGAGAAAGAGAAAGAGAAAGAGAAAGAGAGAGAGAGAGAGAGAGAGAGAGAGAGAGAGAGAGAGAGAGAGAGAGAGAATGAAAATGAAACGCTCAAAGTGTGTAGCTCAGCTTGAGACCATCTCACGAAGAAGCATGACAAATTTGCAAAGGTGAAACTTTGCAAAACGGTGTTTAAATACAAACCACCGTACTTTGTTGACAGGATGCCCAAGGGCTGCATACCACACACCAAATAGCTTTGCTGAAAATAACCAAAAATCTACAAACCTCACTCTACAAGTGAATCAACTGAATAATGATGTTGGCTAACTGGTTGTGCAGCCGTAGTGGGTCAGCCTCTACCCGTTGACCTAAACACCTAAGTAATATCTCATCCAGCCTACATGGAATTCCCTTTAGTCTGGCACCTAAGATGTTGCAAAAATATGTCGTTTTGCAACTGTAACGCCCGGTATTCGAACCTGGGTTCGAATACCGGGCGTTAACAGTTGCAATGCCTAGTCCTCAGTAGGGTTGGGATTCGGAACCGGGTCCATTTCAGACCCGGTTCCGACATTGCGGATCCGGAGCCGGTTCCATCGTTTTTTTATTAACGGTTCCCCAAACGGTTCTCATCAGTCGTCATTTAGCTCCGCTGTGTCTGTGTGTGCATGCAAGCAGAGCCTGGGGTGACGTCACCCCACCTACAGAGTGAGTGGGGTCGGGGAGGATACGCCCACTGTTCTGTGCATTCAGCGACCGCCGCGGAGTGAGTGGGACACTGGGACAGTATGTTGCACAGATCTCTCTCTAAAGTGTGGTTAACAGAGAGGGAAATGACTGAGGCTGAGCAGTGAGCACGCAAAGTGCAATAAATGCAATGCTATAGTTCCCTCTGCAAAGGTTGTTGCAACTTGTACCACGTCCACATTGAGGAAACATCTCAAAATCAATATGCCTACACGAGTCCACAACTCACGAGAATAATCTAGGCACATCACGTTTGTGAGCCATGCGGAAAGCCGTGCCCGCTCTCCCCGCAGCTTCACCACAGCCGACGGGGGACGATCTGATGCAAGGCTGGTTTACTTTCCCCAGGCTAGTAACGTAATAGAAAATAAAAACTACTAATGTCTACAGAGCTTTTCATTAGGCGTATTGTACAACTGTTGTTAATGGTGTTAATTTAGAACGCCAATGACTCGACGTCTTTCTGTCTGATATTTTATGAATCACGTTAACTATAGAGCCAAATCAATTTGTCTGCACTTATTTTTTACAACTTATAAGCAACTCAACTGCTTTTGATTTGGCTCTAAGTTAATCGCGTGACTGTTGAGAGCCCAGCGTTTAGGTGCATATACCTCCATAGATTGATTACTTTATAAAAAGTTTGCAGAAAAAAGCACAGGAACGTAGCCTATACAGTTCAATACAAGGTCTGCTAAGAGGATTTTATAATCCAAGAAAGCACTATGGCTTGTTTCCATTAGGGTAAGGGGTCCTTCATATTACATTAATCTGAACATTAAGGACAACATTTGTCACCACAACAATATCATTATTGCAATGTGTACTGTATATTTAATATACAGTAGGCTACAAATTGCAATATACAGTACAAATTGCAACAATGATATTGTTGTGGTGGCTAGCTGCTGGTGGTGGTGGTGAAGTTTAAATAATAGTGCCACCTCATAATTGTAAAGTGCATTTTCAATAATTGAATTAATGAATTTGTGTTTATTATGTACTTGGTTAGGTTAGTTATAATATAAGCATAATCTATGTCAGAAAAAAGGGGGAAAAATAATATTAGGATCCGTTAAGGGAACCGTTAGGAACCGGAACCGTTAAAATCCTAACGAATCCCAACCCTAGTCCTCAGCAGTTGTTGCAGACAGACACAGGTGTATACTATTACTACTCACCACATACACAGGTGTATACTATTACTACTCACCACATACACATGTGTATACTATTACTACTCACCACATACACAGGTGTATACTATTACTACTCACCACATAGACACAGGTGTATACTATTACTACTCACCACATACACATGTGTATACTATTACTACTCACCACATACACAGGTGTATACTATTACTACTCACCACATAGACACAGGTGTATACTATTACTACTCACCACATAGACACAGGTGTATACTATTACTACTCACCACAAACACAGGTGTATACTATTACTACTCACCACATACACAGGTGTATACTATTACTACTCACCACATACACATGTGTATACTATTACTACTCACCACATAGACACATGTGTATACTATTACTACTCACCACATACACAGGTGTATACTATTACTACTCACCACATACACATGTGTATACTATTACTACTCACCACATAGACACATGTGTATACTATTACTACTCACCACATACACATGTGTATACTATTACTACTCACCACATAGACACAGGTGTATACTATTACTACTCACCACATAGACACAGGTGTATACTATTACTACTCACCACAAACACAGGTGTATACTATTACTACTCACCACATAGACACATGTGTATACTATTACTACTCACCACATAGACACATGTGTATACTATTACTACTCACCACATAGACACAGGTGTATACTATTACTACTCACCACATACACAGGTGTATACTATTACTACTCACCACATAGACACATGTGTATACTATTACTACTCACCACATAGACACAGGTGTATACTATTACTACTCACCACATACACAGGTGTATACTATTACTACTCACCACATAGACACATGTGTATACTATTACTACTCACCACATACACAGGTGTATACTATTACTACTCACCACATAGACACAGGTGTATACTATTACTACTCACCACATAGACACATGTGTATACTATTACTACTCACCACATACACAGGTGTATACTATTACTACTCACCACATAGAGTTCTCTCCATATGGACGCCCACTCCCGCAGTGTGGTGGTGACCTCCGTGACCAGAGGGAGCTCTGTGGGAATGATGGTCTCCTTTTGCCTGGAGAACAACGACACACAGCACAACACACCATGAACATCATTCAGACGGTCGCGTCGATGTGGTGGCCATGTTGCTTTTAACGCCTTTACTCCCCCCCCCCCCCCCCCCCCCCCCCCCAGCGTGATGTAAGAAGAAAATGGCCACTCTGTCAATATGGAAATGTTACATAAATGAATGTGCGATGACACTGCAGTACAAAGGGGGACAATTGATTAAAATCAACATAAGTCAGCATCTCAGCAATACAATGTACTGTAACAGAGACAGCATTCACATTACCTTTGGGGGGCGAGGATGTCCTCAGGCCAAAATTAAAGTGACACGGTTTTACATATTACCGTTACTAGTATAGATAATATACTAAAGCCGGTGGACACTCACTGAATATGGGGGCATGAATCCAAGTCATTAGCCTCCCTAGCAGAGCCATTATAAAAGAGCTGTCAGGCCAAAGCGTCCCGGGTGAAGATGAGGAGAATTAGCTCTGCTAAGCAAAAGTGAACAGGGCCAAACTGGGCTTATTTCGCTGTGAAAGTGACATTTTGGGCCAGTGTTTCCAAAGTTTGTCTGAACCCTTCAGTGTTTCACTGTATAAAACTATGCTGACACACCTGAACATGTGCCTGTTATGAAAGTTAAACCCAAGACCTGAGACCTGATTGTACAAACTGTCTTCTAATCTAAACCCTGACAGTTGTCTGTCAGCATGTTTCTATATCAGTGGTGCTCAAACTTTCTCATGTCAAGGATCCCCAAAATTGGGTATTTGGCCGTCAACCCCCATCTGAAAATGAAGCAGTAACCGGAAATGGATTGTATTATTATTTTCCGACAGTGCTCCAGCCTTGCAGCTGGGCAGACGCAGCCAGCGTGAGTGAGCGACACTTAAGGAATACTTTGTTGTGTTTTGGGTCAATTTATTAGTTTATGTTAGGTATCCATGTAATAAGCAGGATAATATCTGGCTAGGTGGTCAAACTGGTCATAGTCGGGATATAATTCACCTTCAGGGTGATTAACCCATTCTGTGCGGGAACCCCTTTTGGTGTTTTATCTAAGCATTATGCTATACTTTAGCTATTGAAAAATAGCAGATCTACAAGCTCATAGCGTGCCACCGAGTGGCGCGCTACGAGCTTGTAGGTCTGCTATTTTTTTTAAATCGTGAAAATGTGGCACAAATCTTTGAATATATATTCTTTCAAAAGACTTTTTATTTACTTCGATGTCAGGCCTAAATGGCTCGGCTTCGCCTGGGTGGTTAAACTCCCTGTCGGTGAATTATCTCCAGACAATGACCACCTAGCCAGATATTATCCCTTACATAACATACAGTACATACAGTGGTGGTTGTATGTTTGTCTCCCTGCTCTTATATTGAGACATTTAGCTCGTGTCAAAGGTCATGTATCACCATAGACACAGGATCTGACATCCATTTTGACCTGGTGGTGGTCAAGATTAAATGTATCCCCTGAGCAAGCAGACAGGCTCGTAGAACATGAGTAGGGCAATTTATGAAAAAAAACGTAAAAAAGTTTAAAAATGGAGATTCTGCCCAACAACGTCGATAAGTAATGCATCTATCCATCTACCACTTTTAATTATGATCATTAATTGTAAAGTACCACTGCAAATTATACAATAACACGATATATTAGGCATCCTCAACCGAGGGCTGAATATATATATAACATTTTCTTTTCTTCTTTTTTTTTATACGAAAGTCGGGTTCTGAGTGAATTGCAATTAATCCTTAATCCTTAATTAAACACCATGATGGCTACATCCTCTGAGAGCCGATGATATAAAACGGTATCTGCTCTTATTAGTCTTATCCCCGAGGCTTAACCGCTGAAGTCAATGATTTAGCGCTTGAGCTTTCATGTTGTTCTCTCTTTCGTGTTGTGCAAGCAGGCGCAACTCTCAAGGAGACATCAATCAAAACCACTTTCTAAAAAAAAAATGTGAGTACTTTTTCCACCACTGCAAAACGATGGTGGAAATAGTGAGTGAGGGCTATAGCACCAGTGGTGGCGAAAGTACACTTTTTATTTGTAATAGTTTAAAGGTATATTCAGTGATTTGACTTAATTCAAATATCACTTATTTTTTCTTTTTTTCTGGATAATCCTCCCTACTATAGAGTGTGCTGACCATATAAGGAAATCCTCCCTGTCCCCAGTGAGCCCCTGGGGTCAAAAAACCCTAGTTTCAGTTTTGGTGGCGGGTGGCAAAACCTTCATCCAATCAGGATGAGAGGGGCCTTCCTCCAATCATGATCGAGTGGGGGCGGGCCTAGGTGCACATGCTGTTGGCCTGTTGCACTTCCCCCCACTGTAGAGCGTGCATGTGCACATTTTGTTACCGGGGCGGACTGGGTGGTTTTCCAAATCACCCAAATCACTGAATGCTCCTTTAAGTAATTAAAAGCATCAATACTGCAGCGTAGAAATACTCTGTTACAAGGAAAAGTCCAGTAATCAAAATGTACTTAATGTACAAAAGTAAAAGTGCCCAATATCCCACTTCACAAGTTATCATGTATCCGACTCTAAAACGTATCAAAACCCCTTTGAAAATAGCAGATCTACAAGGTCACAACGTGACACAATGTGAGCTTGTAGACATTCTTTAACACAGACCATTTACAAAAGGTGGTACAAAAAACTAAATGTGAGCTCTTCTTCCACCCACCGCACATAATTCATTTCAAGGCATAATAACTCAAGAAAGGTACTGACCCATTGCCCTCGACCGAGGCCTCCTTCAGGTGAATGTAACACGTTGGAAATATGCCCTGCATGCGGGAAAGAAAACAACAGAAGACAAACATCATTACACTACTGTTCCGGCTCAGTACCGTCTCTATTCCACTGTGTGAATACTGTGAACCTCCCATAACCTGTTTTTATTTTCTTTTATTTTTTTATTTTTTTATGTATGTATTTATATGTATGTATTTATATATTTATTTATGTATGTATGTATGTATGTATTTATTTATTTATTTGGGGGGGGGGGGGGGGGGTCTGACAGGAAATGGAGAGAGAGAGATTTGGGGAAAGACACGCAGCAAAGGTCGTGAAACAACCTTTGAACGTCTTCACGCACTGCTCTTTCCGCTATGGCACTGCCTTAAGTGCTGCCACTGAAGGTGTGTGTGTTCTTTCAAAAAGGTAGCACATCCAACATTTCAAATACATGGAGGACATGATGGAAGTACTCACATTTCCATTTCTTGGCAAACACCAATAAATGAACGCTGGGCGCATTTGCTCTCATGAATGCTCATAACCGAAACGTGTGAGTGTTCAATTACTGGTGTGTGCCAATAAAACAAAGTGGAAATGTGAGTACTTTGTACTCTTTAAAAAAATTCTACTTTTGATATGTACAGTACTAGAATTTCGCGGGCCTTCGGCCCGCTCATCCCAGAGTTGCGTTGGCCCGCGTTGCGATACAGAAGTCCACAGATACAGAAGTGCACAGTGACACGCGTTGTATGCAGCTGTTTGGTGTTGCAGCGCACGTGTAGTGTTGTTGTTGTTATCCATATATGCGCCTCGGTTCGTCCCGTTTGTTCCACGCCAGGTGTCGACGCAGTCGTTGGCGCAAATTTCTTATTATTTTAACTGTGTATGTAATCGCGGCTAGTAGCACACATTTTTTTTTAGGAGCACGATGAAAAGGTTATCAAATAATGTGTTTGAGGGCCCTCCTATATACAGCTTTAGTCCCCACACGTCTCAATATTTGCCATTGACAAAGAACAGAGAAATTAGGTGGAAATGCCGCTAAATATGACGTAAATTAAAATGTATTATATATATTTTTTTTTTTAATTGAATGTAAATACTTTACTTATAAAAAAACCTGGCAACCCGCACCCCGCGGTCATTTGCCGCTAACCGGAGCGGTGCTCCCTAGCCTGCTGGAGGGGTTCACATCATCCCATGCAGCCTCGAGAGGAAAAAGAAGGAAAATAAATGCAGCCTTGAGCCTACCTGCCAATGTGGTGTTGTGGAGCTTGATCACCTCCTCCTCCTCCTTTTCTCCCCAAATTGCCAATGCCAAAGTTGCCTAGTGTGAATACTTCCACAGCCTAATTACTAAAGGATAAACTATCAGTCTTCTCCGAAATCGGTCAATGTTTGTCAACTCAGCACGTGTTGACAACGCATAGTAAACAGAAGCAGAGAAACACACAAAATCTGCTCTCCCACCGACGTCATGTGTCCGTTTATCTCCAGCCGTACAGACTCCATTTGACGCGTCTTATGTACTTTAATACCCGCCACATAGCCTACAACAACTTGTGTGAACAGACTTCACTGTAGTAGCTTTTCATAAATATATTTGTACTTAGGCTGTCTGCTGTCGTGAATGTTTATAGTTAGAGAAATTCAAAGTCCAGCCGTCTGCTGTCCAGCCTCTCCCACCCCTCACTGGGGAAAATTCCGGGAGGAAAACGGAAAAGGGGTGAGTTGTCTTGTTACCAACAGAAGCCGTGTGTGTGTCACACCAAAAGTGGTGACCTATAGAATCCTGTACATAGAAGCATCACGCAATCGTCTCCCTCCCTGTGTGGGTCACGTGGTGGGCTGTGAGCAAATGGGAGAGGCAATGTAGTGTTGCCAGGTCCGCGTATTGTAAGCGAGTGGTAGTGTGTGTAAGTAGCGTGTTGAATGGCATTTTTTCTGTGCTTGTTTTCATAGACGTGGCAACAAATTAGGCGGGGGTGTCGGTGCTTGTGGCGTGTTTGTGTTTATTATTGATATTGATATTGTTTGCGAGTGTGGACGGGAGCCGGCTGTAGTGGCAGTGCGATGACAATTTTTACGCGGCTGGTGTTGAGTGTGGCCGTGCGGCGCGACATGAGGAGATAGGGAACCAACGACGCGGAGGGTAAGTGTGTGACGTGTTAGTGTGTTGTTGCAGTGTGTGTTGCAGCGTGTTGCAGCGTGTCAGTGACGTAGTAGCTGGTGCCTTTTGTTCCTGTGCGTGCTTTTGGGCACATGTTTTCAATTGTAATATAGGATGTATACTGGATTTTGAGTCTAGCACTCCACTGAGAAAACCCATTGCTGATGCACATTGTGCAACCTTTTCTCTTATTTAGTTAACCCATTTTGGACTGAGGTCGATTAAAAAAAAGGCTTCTAAATCCTAACATTTTTCTGAAAAACCCATGTTTCTATGTCAGTGGTGCTCAACCTTTTTCATGTCAAGGACCCCCAGAATTATCTCTATTGGGCCACGGACCCCCATCTCAAAATATGTAGTTCCAGGGACCCCCCAGAAGCCAATATTTTAGTTAAAAATATATATTCAATAATTTGCGCCACATTTTAACGATTTTTCTAAAAGAGCTGACCTACAAGCTCGTAGCGTGCCATTCGGTGGCGCGCTATGAGCTTGTAGATCTGCTATTTTTCAATAGCTAAATTGTTCTTTGTTTGCTTCCACCATCACCACCAACACCACCAATAGGCTCTGCTTTGGCGGGTTGTGTTGTTACAGACGTACAGTATATCTCCCCTGCTCTTAAATGGTTGTCTGCTAATGTGATGAGCCAAGAGCCTGAACGGCGGGATCAAATAAAATATTCACACTCGGATTTACATTTTATAAATACAATTATTGGCCTCAATATATATGCGTGAACTCGTGGTTAGTGCCACCCTTCTGAGCAGGGTTCCAATTAGGTTTCCTTATATGAAACCGAGCCGTGGCGTCTGGAACCGAATCCGGAAAGAGTGTTAAATACTGTACAGGTTCACTCAGTTCGTGTATAGTCGAAAAAGAGTCATTAGCCCATTTAGACCAGACATCGAAATTTAAAAAAAAAAGTCTTCTGAAAGAATATATATTCAAAGATGTGTGCCGCATTTTCACAATTTTTCAAAAATAGCAGACCTTTCGACATTTCAAAAGTGTCTTCTAAATCCTGACAGTTTTCTGAAATACCTATGTTTCTATATCAGTGGTCAAGGACCCCAAAAACTATATGTAATTGGCCTCCGACCCCCCCATCTGAAAATATGTTGTTCCAGGGACCCTCCCAGAAGCAAAGATTTGAGTTAAAAAAACAAAAAAACAAAAGATTATATTCCAAATTTGCGACACATTTTCACGATTTAAAAAAAATAGCAGACCTACAAGCTCGTAGCGCGCCACTCGGTGGCGCGCTACGAGCTTGTAGATCTGCTATTTTTCAATAGCTAAAGTATAACATAATGCTTAGTTAAAACACCAAAAGGGGTTCCCGTCCAGAATGGGTTAGAATGAGGCCTTCTAGCTATTCTTTTCACCTGAACTGAAATAAACCATAAAGCCCCAGAAATGTCATGCTTCCCGATAAGGAGTAAAATAACCTTTTTAGTCGGTAATTGTACCGTGAAAAAGCCTCCCATTTAAAAGCCACTCACCTTTTTAGACTTTCTTCTCAGCCTGTGTCCCCGGTACCATCCTGCCGTGGAATAGAATGATGTTCAAAAGTTAGCTACCTTTTTAGCAGACACGGCGTGCATATGCAGAATACACACTCAACAATCCACACACACAACAGCAGTCCCTTTCCTCACAAGATTATCTTGGCTTCATGAGAGGACCTTAGAGAGGGTGATGCATACCACATGAATGCTTCAAATGTATTGATTTAGCCACTTAACCAAGTACATTGTATACTTCGCCACACAAGGAATAGCAACAAAAACAAAACAGCAGATCTACTACAATCTGCCCACAATGTGATGTGTTGTGAGCTTGTAGATTGGCTTGTCTACCATCTTGTTGGCTTGTCTTGTGTGTGTGTGTCCTGACTCCTTAGTAATAAATAACCTCAGCGGCAGCGGTGGCCGAACGGTTTGCGGAGCGGTCTTGTTATCGGAAGGTCGCCAGTTCGAATCCCCGGACCGGCACGTTAAAATTACCACCGCTGAAGTGCCCTTGAGCAAGGCATTGAACCCCTACCATGAAATGTTCTATGAGCAGGGTCTGGCTGTAAACAAGCATCTCGAGCTTAGTCCATTCACCCTGGGTAAACAAAGAACTTTGCTTTGATTTGATATAACTTAATGAGGTATAGCTGGAAACTGAGACTTTGACAGAGCACAAGTGTGAGGAGCTGTGATGACAGCAAAACAGCATCCTTTGCCTGTCCATTTTTAACTTATGCAGACTACCTTCCTTTCCTATGTGGACCTACCGACGCGTTTCTCTTTGTTGTTGTTTTTTACCTCATGTGGAATAAAGTCACTGGTGGCACGTAAGACGTAAATATGTCTCTAACATTGCAGTGCTGAACCTCATGTACTGCACTAGTGTTGCACGATTCTTGCTCAAATGTGAATCTCGATTTTCCTCCACAAGAATTGAGACCACGATTATCATACTAGGATTATTTTTTTTCTTCTTTTCTTTGTCTTTAATGTGTAGTTGCAGAACATACTACATACTACATACTGCAGTAGATTCAAAATGTGGCACCTGGAGCCAACTACTGTGGCTTTAAACAGACAACATCAAAGTGCTTGACTTAAACCTCTCTTAAAGTCTCTCTCTTGTAGCAAAAGCATAAGAGTAACGGAAATGAATTGGACAGCCAACTAGAAACTATAGCTCAAATTTACAAATGAGATCGCATAGGTGTCTGAATCTAGATCGCAATATTTCTTCTTCTTTTTTTGCATTAATCGTGCAGCACTATACTCTACTGCATCATCAGCTATTGTTTTTAACATGCACCTTACAGTATGTCTAAACTCATGTACATCCCTGATACCTTTTTCACCTTATGTCTAACCTCATAACTAACCTGCTACATTTTACATCTTACGGTACTAAACTCATGTACATGCCTGCTACTTTATTTATGGAATACGTATAAATGTTCTCCTCCTTGCTCTCCCGCTCTCTGTCCCCCTTCCCCTTTTTCCTGAAACCTACGAATGATGGAGCTGGCCAAAACCTAGAATTCCACCTACTTCTTTACACCTGTAAATCTGTGAAATAAAGTTACTTCTGATTTACAATTTACAATTTAGGCATTTAGCAGACGCTCTTAATCCAGAGCGATTTACATTAAGCAAGAACAAAAGCATGGGAATACATCACATATATAAAAAGCATTTATCAAGAAACATGCGTAAGCTAAGAACGTAGCTAGAACATATCTATATAATGACACTGTACATATAAACTATACATATATACTATACTATGCTGTACATATATACTATGAAGTGCTATGACTACATACAATGCAATTATTGTGCTGTCTACATAACATGCTATAAGTCTGTATCAAATGCTATCTAAGTCTAAAAAGTGCTGTCTAAGGGGGTAGGGTAAGTGCTATGGGCCATGGTGGAGTTTGAAAAGGTGGGTTTTCAGACTACGGTGGAAGATTGGGAGTGATGCTGCAGTTTTGGAGCCAGAAGGGAGAAGAGTTTGGGACGTGTGGAGCGTTGTCCCGGCGTTTTTAGTGAGGGTACTTCCTGATTCTGAATGTGCCGATGCGTCGGTGCTTATTAACTGCCGTTAATGCCCGTCCCTCACCTTCATACGTCTCCAGAATGTGCTTATAACTAGGGGTGCACGATTATGAAATTATGACCGATAGACGATCTCCGATTATTTGCAGGGTCATATCTGCCGATACCGATTCTGACCTATTCCGATATTATACAGAGGACCAATAAATAGCATTATACTCTTTTTAAAGTGTTTGTTTTCCCAACTGAATGAATGACTGAATGAGACGAGTACACAAATTAAATGTAGATTTCTTTTTCATTTTGAATTTCTTTTTGCTGGTGAAAACCGATTAAATAATCTGTATTATTTTGAGACCATTCCGATACAGATATGGCATTTTTATGGCCGATATGGCCGATTCCGATTAATCGTGCATCCCTACTTATAACTGCTGTTAACACCGTTCCCTCACCTTCATACGTCTCCAGAATGTGCTGATAACTGCTGTTAACAAATTAACTGCTCATGACGGAACGTTCCGCCAGTTAGAATCCAACCGGCAACTGCTATTGGCGCAACGTTCTGTCAAATAAGCTTTATTATTGATATCAAACCGGATTGCTGATTTATTTTTTGCTTGGCCTTTCCTTCTTTAGTGATCCTAGACGGGTTTGCGCATCCGCAGTGCCGTTCACTTCTTGTATACAGGCGGACTTAAAAGCTGAAATCGAAATCTACGGAGAGAGAGCTGGTTGGAGACAACACGTTCAATGCTATCAAAAAGCATTGAACGTGTTGTCTCCAACCAGCTCTCTCTCCATCTCTCACATAACAACCTGCTAGATCCCAACCAGTCCGGATTCAAAAAGGCCCACTCCACAGAAACTGCCCTGCTGGCAGTCACAGAAGCACTACATGCTGCCCAGGCTGCTTCCCACTCTGCAGTCCTGATTCTCCTAGACCTATCAGCAGCATTTGACACAGTGAACCACCAGCTGCTCCTAGACACCCTAGCGGATCTAGGCATCGGCGGGACGGCACTAAAGTGGTTCTCCTCTTACCTCACCGACCGGACCTACCAGGTCTCCTGGAAAGGTCTGTTATCATCCCCCCGAACCCTCCAAACTGGGGTCCCACAGGGATCTGTACTTGGTCCCCTCCTTTTCTCACTGTACACTAAATCCCTTGGCACTATCATCTCTGCTCACAATATATCCTATCACTGTTATGCCGATGACACACAACTGTTTCTATCCTTCCCCCCCTCTGCCACCCAGGTGGAAGAGCGCATCACTGCTTGCCTGGCTGACATCTCACAGTGGATGTCCTCCAACCACCTCAAGCTGAACCCAGACAAGACTGAGCTTCTCTTCTTCCCAGCTAAGTCCTGCCCGATGCGGGAGCTAACTATTTCCGTAGACAACGACCTGGTAACGTCTGTCCCAACAGCCAGGAACCTTGGTGTTGTCCTGGACAGTCAGCTCTCGTTCAAAACTCACATCACAGCTGTCACTCGATCCTGTAGGTTCACACTCTATAACATACGACGAATTAGACCGTTCCTCACCGAGGAATCATCCCAGCTCCTAATCCAGACAACAGTCTTGTCAAAACTTGACTATTGTAACTCTCTCCTTACTGGCCTACCGGCATGTGCACTGAAGCCTCTCCAACTGATCCAAAATGCCGCAGCTCGCTTGGTCTTCAACCAGCCAAAATTCTCACATGTCTCCCCCCTGCTCCGCTCCCTGCACTGGCTCCCGGTCGCTGCCCGCACAGAATACAAAACTCTGATGTTGGCATTTAAAGCAACCAAAGGTATGGCTCCCCCATATCTTGCCAGCATGATTGAACCCTACAAACCCTCCCGCGCACTCAGATCAGCCAACGCAGGGAAGCTGGAAGTACCCTCACTAAAAACGCCGGGACAACGCTCCACACGTCCCAAACTCTTCTCCCTTCTGGCCCCAAAACTGTGGAATGCACTTCCCGTTGCAATCAGAACTGCAGCATCACTCCCGATCTTCCGCCGTAGTCTGAAAACCCACCTTTTCAGACTCCATCATGGCCCATAGCCCTTACCCTACCCCCCTTAGACAGCACTTCTTAGACTTATATAGCATTTGAAACAGACTTATAGCATGTCATGTAGACAGCACAATAAGTGCATTGTATGTAGTCATAGCACTTCATAGTATATATGTACAGCATAGTATAGCATATATGTGTAGTTTATATGTATAGTGTCATTATATAGATATGTTCTAGTTATAGTTTATATGTATAGTGTCATTATATAGATATGTTCTAGTCACGTTCTTAGCTTACGCATGTTTCGCGATAAATGCATTTTTACATATGTGATGTATTCCCATGCTTTTTGTTCTTGCCTATTGTAAGTCGCTCTGGATTAAGAGCGTCTGCTAAATGCCTAAATTGTAAATTGTAAATTGTACGGAGCTCTCCATGGTTTGGATAAAACGTGTGATGTTCGGAGGTCTTTGCTGATTATCCGGTGATCCCGATTGGAACATTAGCGCTTTCTAGAGCAAGGATGGCTTCATTTTAGCTCGCTAGCATTGACGCTCTTTATTTAGCATCTAAGATGGCCGCCCAAACAGGATGTGAATCCAGCGGTTGTCAACCGGCTCGGCAGTCTGCGGTTGGCTCTGTGTCCACCAGGTGGCAGCGTTTGTGTTAATACTGGTCCCTCACCTTCATATGTCTCCAGAATGTGCACGGTGTCTCCGATCTGCAGCGACAACTCCTCCTCCCCGCGGGCGTCGTAGTTGTAGATGGCTGGAGGAGGAGAGACGATAAAAAGAGGATTATTACAGGACAGCGGGGGTGCAATGAGGCAACAGGATCCCTTGTGGCGCCAATTAGCCCTTTGCTAAGTCCCTCCCCAACCCGTCCTTGTCCAATAGGCACGTTAGCAACGGTTACTAAGAGGAGATATGGCAAGCTTTCCTTCTCATTGAGATGCATTGTTAAATTATGTCATTTCTCGATTAATAATCGATCATTTCAGTAGTAAGAGTTTCAAAATGTCTTCTAGATCTAGTCTACCAGGCCTGCAGTAGGCTATGCACTGGACAAATGTCCATGACAACATCCTACTATAAATGCGCCACGTCTCTGCGTACGTGCGTGCGTGTGTGTGTGCGTGCGTGCGTACATGTGTGTACGGTTGAAATGCACGTAACTCAAGAACCGTTTGACCCACCGACTTCACATTCGACAGGGAGTGCAGGGACCCACGGTTCTCCAGAACCACCACAAAAGGTCAGTCGACGCCAGCGTCCTCACTTCCCACATTCACACACCAATGGTGGCAAGCTCACACCGACCAACTCATTGGAGGCAATGTAGGGTTCAGTGTCTTGCCCAAGGCATGTGGACAGGAGGAGCCGGGATTCGAACCGCCGACCCAGGGATCATTGGACGACCTGCTCTACCTCCTGCCACAGCTTAAGAACTGCATGCATACTTGCTGTCAAGTCCTCCTGAGGACTATCCCCACAGGAAAAGTTCAGTTATTAATTTCGATGTCGCTTTATACCTCCATAACTCTTATGAGCCTATAATACCAGACCCGGGTAGGGGCCCCGACAAAAACAAAGCCCTCCACAAGATCAGATCCGTGCGCTCTACATTTCAAGTAGCTGGCCCTGCTTGGACCTCGCCGTGGCCATGATCATTTTTTTCCGCCTCTACTCTGGCTACACTGGGTACAGCAAATGAGTAATGGCTTTTGTGACCTCCATTTTCTCCCAGTATCTGGAGAATGCGAGCTATTCTCTCCAATGTCGCCGGCTCCACTGTGTACCACCAGAGCCATATTATTACCCATACAGTATAGCCGCTGGTGCTGATATATCGGACATTATAATTGAGTTTTTGGATGACATCTGTATTGGCAATTATGGAGCCGACGATGTGTCCTGGTTTTTAACCACACACACACACACACAGTGTTCTAAGGCTGCAATTATCCATCATCTTCTTAGAGATGATTCCATTGAATACTTTTGTTGATTTAATCGAATGACGGGGAATGTTTTGATAATACACGTACAAAATGTGTATATCAACGACTACTTTGTTGCACAACAGTGTCGTGAAAAAAAGTGAAGCCACTCAAGACAGCTTGAAACGTTTCACCTTTTGAAACGAGGTCATATAATTAATTAAATAACCTCACACAATGCGTAAAAGGTTACAAAAGTAAATGTTGATGAATACCAGACGTTTACTCGTAACCGAATAATGCTTCACTGTAAAATTATTAATACTTTTACTTAAGTAAAAACAGTACGTACGTCTTCCAACCACTGGCATGTACACACACACAAACACACACACACAGACACACAGACAGAGTCTCCAGTGTATTGTCATGGTCCCCTCTGGCATGTCCAAGGTCAACTGGTAACGACAACACCATGACACGCGTTCCCTCATCAGCCACTTGTGAACAGCATGTTGCTGCCTAACCAGCCATGACCGACACGTCTTTGAGAAAAATGACACCCACGTGCACACACGTGCCACACACACACACACACACAGGCCTACACTATATTATGGCCTGAAATACAGATAGAGAAGACAAGCCAGCGGGAGAGGCACGGTGACAGGTGGCCCGTGGTGACATAGGTGTGTGTGTGTGTGTGTGTGTGTGTGTGTGTGTGTGTGTGTGTGTGTGTGTGTGTGTGTGTGTGTTAAGAAAACAACTGCGGGGTAGAAATGAGCCAGCTGGGTGTCTGAGTTTGTGTGCGTCTTGAGCGTGAGCATGTGGGGTGCCATCACAGAGGTTTCCCACAGGTGAATGACGGTATAATTAATTTAACTCAAGGTTTGCTGAAGGTAATGGAGCCATTAGCAGCAGCGTGAACGTCACCTGCCTTCAGTCTCACAACGATGCACAACGTCACCACCCACCGCAAAGTAAACCACCTCTTTTTAAGCACCTTGTATTTGTCATACAATGGTCGTCACCCGGCGAGCACAAAACGTGTTGCGTTGAGGGCTTGTAGATCTGCTATGTTTGCTACATTAAAAAATATATTATGATTTGATGTGCCCAGAAGAATAGGGGAACGTTCCCCGGAATATTTAATTGTACAAAGTTGAAGTTTGTATTCTTGGGCAAACACTATTGCTCGAAAGTTCAGTCGATGTTCAACTAAAGTGAAAGTGTTTTTGTTCAAGGCATTGATTGATTGATTGAAAATTGTATTCACAGTTTGCAGAATTACAGTACATTTCAAGCACAAACTCAATACAAAGGCTGTTAACTGTGAGTGGACGACACAATTAAGCATTACACTTGTTTACAACAGGGTCCACCATGTTCAATTCATCAAAACATTTAGAGACGTACAAATAGACACTTCTATATAGACAAAGAACAGAACAGGAATTCATCATAATGGAGGTAAAAAGGGAAAAGAAACATATACAGTGAGGGGAAAAGGGGGGGGGGGGATTCAGATTACGGGGGCCAGTTTCGAATTGCAGCCGTCCGTAGGTGCCCTTTGAGAGCGGTTTTGAAGGAGTCAAGGGATATTCATAGTCATAGGGCATATTGTACACCGCCCTATACTGCTCACCTGTGGTCATGTGACTGTCATGGTATAAAATAATCTAGTATGCAAAGGTTGCAAGTTGCATAAATCAATGAGAAGACAGTGCAGGAGTGAGGACTTTTTTAAAGCACTTTTTAAAGGAACTTTACATAATGCTGAAGTCCATGCGACGGCTGGATGTATCTGCAAACGGCATCACTGTGGTGCTCTCAAGCTAAAGGAGCTGTTCACGCTATATATACACAGTATATATATACAGGCTACATCCAGACAAAGACTGGCTAAAGTCCTGGTGTGTACTGCCGGTGGATTAAGAATTAAAGTATTAATTCCGGTATTATCCCGACTTAAAAAAATAATTGCAGGCGTTTCTATGGACCTGAGTCGGCTAATAAAGACTGAATTGAATTGAACATGCAGTCAATTCAGCGAGCCAGTGAATGGACCAGAATGCGGGACGGGCCAAGCGGGGGGGGAGAGGGGGGAGCCGCCGGGAGCGGCAACTATTGTGAAACAAAGACCCCGAGTGAAAGCAGTGGAGTGATTCCACACACACAGTCATTCAGCGACACAAAAGGACGCTAACAACAACAACAACACAAACCAAATGGAGGGGAGGACGGACGATGAGGAGGAGGGGGGGGATTAATCCGCTCGCAGCCATCAGAGAGCAGGGCTATTCACCACACTAGAGGGGCTCAATTAAACCATTCTGACCCGAGATCAGATTCTAAAAAGGTCTTCTACATCCTGACAGTTTTCTGAAAAAGCAGTGTTTCTATGTCAGTCGTTCTTTGATTTTTCAAAAATAGCAGACCTACAAGCTCGTAGCGCGCCGCTCGGTGGCGCGCTACGAGCTTGTAGATCTGCTATTTTTCAATAGCTAAAGCATAACATAATGCTAACACCAAAAGGGGTTCCCGCCCAAAATGGGTTAAACCATCATTAAAGAGCAGCCAGAAAGGGCCTGTCGTCTGTGCGTGTGCGTGTGTGCGTCTGTGTGCGTGTTTAGTGTTTACACGCATGTTTGTTTTTGCAGGACGGCTCGGTGGGTGGGTGGGTGGGCGACCGTTCCTGCTGATTTGGCGTGTTTGTTGTTGCGTGTTGTGCAACAGGTGGATGAGACACGAATGCAGGATCACCTTCACGTTTGAGTAAAAATTGTCACGCCCCCCCCTCGTGACTTTCCCTACTTGCGGGACGAGGATTTACTATTCTGTCCATAATCCGGTTGCAATCGAACGGGGCTGAGTCTGCTCAAGCAAACTTCGCGACGCTCGTTCGACACGGCAACTCACGTGCTGCTTTAGCACGCTCGGTGGCGTCTCTCATGGCTCAATAAGGGCCTTTCTCGGCCCCTTTAGGATCCAAGATGGCCGCATCCCCAGGAGGGGGTGGCCTTACTGGGCTGCGTTCACAAATTCAAGACACCCGTCTTGCGTTTGTCTTGTGTCTGTGTTTAATGGCCACTCCAATGCATTTCCAATGCAACCCCATATGGTTTGACCAAACATTTTGTTTGATGGAGGGGGGGGGTGGGGGGGGGGGGATGGGCAGAACACATCCATCAAAGCTGTGTTCAGACACAAGTCAGGTGTCAGACACAAGGCAAGTGTCTTGAATGCAGCCCAGTAAGGGCATATGTCGACCCCGCCCGCTCACCTCTGCCCCACCCCCTCCTGCCTGGTGCTGCGGCCATCTTGGATACTAAAACACAGGGAGAGAGGTGGGGCCAAGAAAGGCCCTGATTGCGCTTTGGACGGCGCCCCTCCGCCGCGGTCTAAAACTGTACTTTATCCCCTCCTACTACTAGTAGGAGGGGGTGTGACCATTTACTCAAACGCGAAGGTGATTCCTCACTCGCGGATGAGACAGTGGAAAAATATTGCAATGTTGGCATTTAGCAGTCGCTCTGGATATAGAGCGTCTGCCAAATGTGTTGTTTTGCAGGTGGTTTAGATGAGACAGTGGAACAGAAGAAATGTAACTTTGATTTATGAATGTGTTCCAATGTTCAATGCCAGACACTAGTAAAACGTTATTACGATCGCGATCGTGTCCTCCTGAGAATAATAATTATAATGTCCCAGGGATCGCTACCCAACTCCAAAACGGCCCCAAGCTACTGTCTGTCTGGGGTTGTTGAGGATGCTCAATATCTGTGTTTGCGGCAGTATATCTGTGCAACACAGATATACTGTTGTGTGGGGAGGTTGGTATTAACCCATTCTGGGCGGGGACCCCTTTTGGTGTTAGCATTATGTTATGCCGCTAGGGCGGCGGTGGCTCAGGGGTAGAGTGGCTGGATGGTAACCGCAAGGTTGCCTGTTCGAACCCGGGCTCCCCCAGAGTTAGTGTCGAAGTGTCCTTGAGCAAGACACTGAACCCCAAATTGCTCCCGATGTGCTGGCTAGTGCCTTGCATGGTTTCTGCCGCCATCGGTGTATGAATGTGTGTGTGAATGGGTGAATTGATGCACAATCTATGTAAAGCGCCTTGGATAAAGGCGCTATATAAATGCACCATTTACCATGCTTTAGCTACTGAAAAATAGCAGATCTACAAGCGCATAGCGCGCCTGACATAGAAACATACCTGTAGCTTTTTCAGAAAACTGTCAGGATGTAGAAGACATTTTTAGAATCTGATCTCAGGTCAAAATGGGTTAATCATTTGGGAGAAAAGAAAAAGTTTGATAAAAAAAAAAAAAAAGACAGACAATGACAGCCGTCAAACACGGCCGTGATGCGACACGCTGAGCCAACCAACAGGGGTGCGCTGTCGCACTGGAACCTGATTTCTGATTATTCATCAACTTGCATTAATGCATTACCTAGAGTTGGAAGTGAATGTCAATCAGAGGATGATGACAGAGGGAGGAAACATGGTTCATATCAGGGCAGAAGACCTTGTTTCGCCAGTAAAAAAAAAAGTTATGTAAGTGTGTGCGTGTGTGTGTGGGGGGAGGGGGTACATTTTGAGTCACTTGTACACAAGTTGTGTTTTCCCCCATTACATGAAATGTGACGGTTTGGGGACATACAACATTTCTAACCAGACAGCAGCAACGATATGCAAAAGTGCTAGCCATGAGCACTCCTCTGTTTAAAACAAGGGGCTTGGCGCACATCCAGTCCCTCGCTGGTGCTGGACAAAAGGTTGACACCATGTAGATTAGAAGAGGAGGAAGTCCGCACAGCAGCTCGGCTCCACAATGTTTTATTACAATTACATTTAGCTCACCCCAGACTTGTGGGTTTGAATCCATTTGTAACCGCCTCCATGGAAATGAATCTTCCACAACGAAGTTCCAGACTAATATACCTACGCAGTTATATTTATTATTTTGTTTGGCCTAACGCAAAACCCGCTCACATAAAGCCAAAAGCAAGAGCACTGGCCGAGGAGACCTCATCGTCAGAGAGGAAAAACCAAAAGTGAGCAGTCAGATTATGTATAGCCAGTTTCCCACCCGCACCCAGACACTTTAAGTAAGCACGTCCCTTCCCCTGCAATTATAAAGCAGCCCTGACTAAACACTGGGGCTGATTGTAATTCCACACTCGGGGTGTCACTAATAACCTGCACTAATCCATGCCGGGGTACAACATATCATTACTCTCAGAGGAGAAGGAGATGGGTGGAGGAGAATGGCAGGAGAGAGGACCCCGTCTCCCAAAGGAGAAGGAGATGGGTGGAGGAGAATGGCAGGAGAGAGGACCCCGTCTCCCAAAGGAGAAGGAGATGGGTGGAGGAGAATGGCAGGAGAGAGGACCGTCTCCCAAAGGAGAAGGAGATGGGTGGAGGAGAATGGCAGGAGAGAGGACCCCGTCTCCCAAAGGAGAAGGAGATGGGTGGAGGAGAATGACAGGAGAGAGGACCCCGTCTCCCAGAAGAGAAGGAGATGGGTGCAGGAGAATGGAAGGAGAGAGGTTACTCTCAGGAGGAGAAGGAGATGGGTGGAGGAGAATGGAAGGAGAGAGGTTACTCTCAGGGGGAGAAGGATATGGGTGGAGGAGAATGGAAGGGGAGAGGTTACTCTCAGGAGGAGAAGGAGATGGGTGGAGGAGAACGGCAGGAGAGAGGTTACTCTCAGGAGGAGAAGGAGATGGGTGGAGGAGAACGGCAGGAGAGAGGTTACTCTCAGGAGGAGAAGGAGATGGGTGGAGGAGAACGGCAGGAGAGAGGTTACTCTCAGGAGGAGAAGGAGATGGGTGCAGGAGAATGGAAGGAGAGAGGTTACTCTCAGGAGGAGAAGGAGATGGGTGGAGGAGAACGGCAGGAGAGAGGTTACTCTCAGAGGCGGAGGATCAGGGGTAGAGTGGCCGGTACGCTCAACTTCACAATATGGTGTGATTATTATTTTATTCAAATCTTTGCTTCTGGTGGGTCCCTGGAACCAAATACTTTGAGATTGGAGGGTCCCGCGGGACCACTGAACCACTGCAAGCAACATGCGTATTTTTGTTTAGTTTTTCTCCCCAGAAAATGGTTTAGGATAGATCTAAAAGACATGTGTAGAAGCGGCCTCCAGTCTGGGTTATAAGTATACAATCCCAGTAGGCATTGTCCCAGGAGGAGGACAGAGCCTCTCCTCCTCCCTGGGGACAGACAGACAGGAGGTGGAGGTGACTTCCACGCCTACACTTTCTTGAACAATAAGACGCACGCACGCACGCACGCACGCACACACGCACACACACACACGAGTGGATGGCTCCGACGTCACTGAGTCTCTTAAGGCCTGGCCTCATAGTTCAGTTTTAGGTGATAACTTAAGGTGACCCTTAAAAATACCATGACAACTCAATTTCATTGTAACTAAGATATTCGATGCGTCTCTCCCAGAGCCAGGAGCTGAGCAGCAACAACAACCCATAGCCTGAAGTTACATAGCTCGATGGGAGGGGTGGGGGGGGGGGGGGTGGAGCCAGATTTGAATCTGTCTTGCAACACCACTCAATTCTGTGTACAAACACTCAATGTTCTCCATCTATATCTCCTTTCAGTAAAACATTTGAGTACTTTTTTCCAGCCACTGTATGCTGGCACACACCCAGCAGCCAAGGAAACGCGCCTGCCTGCCTGGCAGGAATCCCCGTCTGACCTGCCTGTGTCTCTCTCACTGACCTAATAGAGCGTGGGAGTCTCAAAGAGCAATACAGAGAACCAGAGAGAGAGAGAGAAGGGGGTGGGAGGAAAACGAAGACAGACTGCGGTGTGTGTGTGTGTGTGTGCACTCCGCTGCATGCATGTGAGTGTGTGTGTGTGTGTGTGTGTGTGTACCACCATGAGTGAGGAGGGGGAAAAAATGGCACAGAGTGGGATAATGGTAATAATAATAATACGGAGCAAATGCAGACAGTCAGAGACAATTAATTGAATACAGCGCTTAAGCTGGATGATGGGAGTTCAATAAAGCACGGAGCACGGACGGCACAGTGTGAAATGCCCCTTTCCCAGACATGCAGCGGGATTGATTATGACTCTGCGGTGCTACTTAGTCTCCACTCCAGGTCTCCAAAGGCAGGCTGGAGAAAGTCGGCCAAAGAAGAGGCTTTATTGTAATACTGTGACTGAGCATACGGTTGTGTCTGCAGCAGTAATGTCCTCTCACTGTCTCACTGTACCAAGTAGACCGCTAGACCTATGCTGCACATGAAAACAGAGACAAGCTGCAACGGAAATAGCAGATCTTGTAGATCTGCTATTTCTATACTACATTTTGAAAACATGATTAAAAAAAAAACGTTTATTTTGATTATGCAAACAAAATGGGATTATCTAAAATAATTGCGATTAGACGATTATGTAATAATTGCTCACTCTCAGAGACACTTGAAATAAAAGAAGGTTGAGGAATAGATACTTCATTTCCATTCAATGTGGATAATGGAAATTAATGAAAATGAATGAATCCATAGTTCCAACTTCCAAGCAGGTATAGTATTAGTAACCACTTTCAGCCTTAGAGTATACGTATATTAATAGAGACGGCACCCGGAGGAAACCCTGAGGCGAAATGGACATAGTGGCCGAATTTGTCATTGTCGAGCCAGCGCTGGTCTCACAAGCTCTCAACGCGTCGCGCTGCGACGCGTTGTGAGCTTGTAGATCTGCTATTTTTTGTCCAAAAGTGCCCTCTTACGGGATTTCAGCCCCTGCCCCCTCTTAACACTCTCTGCACGTCCCTGAACTGCATGGAACCACTGAGGCACGACCCCAAGAAACAAGGGGCTCACAGACACCGTGTTGTACTTTGTAAAGTATATGTCAGGCCAACACGCTTCAGTAAAGCCTTATATATATATATACACACAACCATTCACTGCAGTGCAGGCACAGAGGTACAACCAACTGGCCCCTGACTAGGATTTGTTGAGAAATGCTGGGATGTTTTCATCACCTCTCCAAGACCCGTTTTTGTGGTGCACAAAAGGTTGTTGTTTTGGGGTTTTTTTGTCCTCCCAAAATGATTTCCAAACTATAAATAAATAAATACAGTAGAAATAAAATACAATTCCCTAAATCCTTTTTAGAGATAAAAGATGTGTTGCATCAAGATGTGTTGTATCTTGTAGACTAGAGCAGTGGTTCCCAAAGTGGGGTCCGAGGACCCCTAGGGGGTCCTTGAGGGAGTTCCAGGGGGTCCCCAGCTAAATGATAGTTAGGAACCAAATGGACCCTTATGGGTCTGTAACTCTGAGAGTGTACAAATGGAACAGAGTTAAATTAACTTTGATTTTACAATATAAATTGGGGGTCCCAGATATAGAAATGCCATTAAATCGGGGTCTGTACTCCGTAGCCAAACTAGCCATCAGGTCAAACTGTGGGGGTCCTTGAAATGAAAATGGTTGAAAATCACTGCCCCGTTAAAACCTTCTCTTAACCCATTTTGGGCGGGAACCCCTTTTGGTGTTAGCATTATGTTATGCTTTAGCTATTGAAAAATAGCAGACCTACAAGCTCGTAGCGCGCCACCAAGTGGCGCGCTACGAGCTTGTAGGTCTGCTATTTTTGAAAAATCGAAGAACGACTGTCTGAATACCAAAACAAAATTAAAATAAATATTATTCATATTAATATTTTGACATATTATTGCTTATAGCAGCTTTAATTTATGAGATAAAAAAAAAACACAAAAAGTTAGAATATGGAGATAAGAGGTTTCTGCCCGACAGTGACGACGGCAGATATACTGTAGCTAAAATCTAAAAATGACACGGATGCTTTCCCGGTTTCAATGGGCTGACAAGGTGACATTTCCACAGCTGTAACCAGTAAGCAGCATCTCTAATGAAACAATGCAATCAACTACAATGTACTGTGCTTGTACATTCTCATCATGGGGAGGAAAAGCTTTGTCAGTGGCAACGCTTTTACAAGGAGAGGGGGGGGGGGGAGAGTTAACACAGTAATTAATTTCCAGTCCCTCTCTAATGAGACTTAATAGGTGCACAGACAGCAGCGTGATGGCTTTAATTTGGAGGCAATCACAGACGGTGAACCCAGGCTCATCAGGGGTGTCTAACGGATCACCCTGGTCTCCCCGGAAACCAATTTGATAAGACGCTCTCTTTAGGGCTGGGGTTTATCTGCAGTTGGAAGGGAGAGATGGCGAAGAAAGAAAAAAACCCCCTCCAATTTATCGGAAAAGGCAAGCCGAGGTACAGAGCGCCAGAACACCAATCCTGCCGTTAAGGCAGTTTTTTTATCGTCCCTCTGACGGGAAAGCAGCAGGAAACGATGTGCGATGATGCCTCGCTGGCCGCATCGCAGTGTGGAGACAGAGAGAGAGAGGGGGGGGGGGGGGGGGGGGGGGGGCCCTTCCAGGAGTCCACGAGGAAACACAGATGTCTTTTCTCAGCACACACACAGGAAGAGACCGTGGCGGACGTCAACAAAAGAACAGATAAGATAAACCAGAAAAACAGGACACACACATTGCAACGTGGTGTCGGTGAGAGGAATCTCGGAGGAGCGAGGGAGAAGGGAGAAGGGAGAGGAGCATGGAAGGGAGGTAAAGGTAAGCAGGTGCATGAGCCACTAACTAAGTGCCCATGAGCAACTAACTAAGTGCCCATGAGCCACTAACTAAGTGCCCATGAGCAACTAACCAAGTGCCCAATTTTCGCCCTTATACATAAACTTAAAAACTTTTGTAATAGTTTGAAAAACATTACAACTAAAAACTAAACGTTCTACGTCATTGACACGTTGTTCGGCTATTTGATGAGATCAAAAAGGTTTTTCAAAATAATGGCCTGATTGCAATTATTTGAGATAATAGCAATTATTTTTCACAAATAATATTCCTCTGTATAAATTGATGAAAAACAATAGCCGATCCACAAGCCAAAACAACATAAAATTGTTAATCACAATAATTTGCATGAACATTAACACCCTCCAAGGGCGGAGTTCTCCGTTCAATCAATTAGTAACGCCCAGCGCTCAGGTCGGAGATTGATCAAAAGGACAGAAACCGATCGCATCGCTCCACAGGCTGGAAGCATCTGTTGCGCAACATTCAATGTTATTTTCCGGTGGGACGTCATCGAAAATGTTCCCCCCCATTTTAGCCGACGAGATCGAAAATCTTAAAATGTGAAAAATGCTTGATCTAAATCATTCTGTCCAATTCTAAGAAAAGATTATGTGTTCGACGGCCCATCGCGGTCCCGTCGCTTCACAGCGTACATTTTTAACTCAAATCTATGCTTCTGGGGGGTCCCTGGAACAACATATTTTCAGATGTCGGTGGCCAAATACCTATTATTTTGGGGGAAATGAAAGCCTGGTACCGAGGCTAGGCTTTCGCTTGACAAAAGGACATCTGCAATTTGCATACATATAACTTCTGTAAACTCTTCCCGTGAAAGCGCTTCGACTCACAAATGTTTTTGAAATGATGATGTAATGAAATAGTCATCTATATCTACGCAAGTCATTCTATATAGAAGGAGGGAAATCCCGGTAACAACCAATATTATAGACCCATTTGCAATATCCTCATCATGGCCCATTTGATAAATATTGGATCAACCTTTGAACAACATTTGATCAACCTTTATCCAGACCGCAACACGCACAGTGCTGCACCTTGTTGGGGAATTCTGATCTGGATCAATCAATAATCGATGAGGCAATTATATACTTATAGGAGTCGAGACAATATTCTCAGGTGGTGACGTACGCTTTATGCAACATCATATCACAGCAGAAAGTACAATATCACTCAGGTAGTGTTAACCCATTTAGACCTGAGGTCGATTCTACAAATGTCTTCTAAATTCTGACAGTTTTCTGAAAAAACCTATGTTTCTATGTCAGTCATTCTCAAACATTTTCATGTCAAGGACCCCCAGAATTATCTGTATTTGGCTGCGACCCCCATCTGAAAATATGTTGTTCCAGGAACCTCCCAGGAGCACAGTTGAGTTCAAAACGTTCGCTCTGAAATTATATATACTGTATTCAAAAATAGCAGATCTACAAGCTCATAGCTTGTAGATCTGCTA
>NW_027638394.1:5000-12939 GCF_951216825.1 Electrona antarctica | reverse complement strand
TACGGAATCTCTGTGTGTGTGTGTGTGTGTGTGTGTGTGTGTGTGTGTGTGTGTGTGTGTGTGTGCGTGTGCGTGTGCGCGTGTTGAGGAATACATGTGCAAAACGTTGAGAGCTTTTAGTTCACATGTAGTGAAGCAAAAGATTCCTGCAACATTCAACTGGCGTTTACAAACCTCTATCTCTCTTGTCTCTCTCTTTCTTTCTCTATCACTGTCTATGTCCTTGTTTCTTTCTGTATCCCTCTCTCTCTCTCTCTCTGTGCCTCTTTCACACACACACACACACACACACACACACACACACACACACACACACACACACACACACACACACACACACACACACACACACACACACACACACACACACACCAATAAGCTCAGAGTCCAGACAGGATGCGCCTCTCAGAGCTTTGTTTTGCCAGAGGATCACTACAACTGTGAACTTTACATGCACACACACACACACACACACACACACACACACACACACACACACACACACACACACACAATCACCTGAGGGCTTTGGTGGGTCATCAGGAAATGAAAGGATCATTTAGCTTAGAGGGAGAGGAGAGGATGGAACGGAGGAAGGATAGACAGATCAGAGATCAGCCGCTGTCTTCATTCTGAGACAACAAAATGAAGAAAACAGATACACACACACTACTGTACACACACACACACACACACACACACACACACACACACACACACACACACACACACACACACACACACTACTGTACACACACACACACACACACACACACACACACACACTCACACATGTTGAATAGTGCAAACCAAATCTGTGTGAGAATTTTGACGTTGACAAAAAAACAGCAAGATGCAGCTTTTGACAGGAAAAGAAAATCTAAACATTGTTATGAATCCAGGTACTGTGTGTGTGCGTGTGCGTGTGCGTGTGTGTGTGTGTGTGTGTGTGCGTGTGCGTGTGCGCGCGCGCGTGCGTGTGTGCGCGCGCGTGCACATGCGCATATGCATGTGCATGAGTGTCTGTGTAATGGCAGAGGGCACACAAAGTGCTCAGGAAGCTCCCACTGTGCCCAGCAGACACATGTGTCTCTGCTAGCATTCACATAAACACACACACACACACACACACACACACACACACGCACACGTGTCTGTGTATGCGTTCTTTTCATGCCCTATTTAGCCCATCTCTGTGTGAAGTACGGCCAAGTCTAAGTGAGTTTATTTGCGACACATACTAGCGTTAGCTTCTAGCTACACAGTTCACTCCACTGGCTCCAGCTTAAATGTGTGCTCATTGGATTGTTTATTGTTCCGCATAGTGCGTGCGTGTGTGTGTGTGTGCATGCGTGTGTGTGTGTGTGTGTGTGTGTGCGTGTGTGTGTGAGAGCCCCAGGTGTGCTCATCTACCAACATCAAATTAGCTCTGTGACCAAGCTAGTTTGACACCTCCTCATCCAGGCCAGCACTCAGGTGTTGCTGCTGCACAACCAGCACAGCCTTCCGTGCACACTCTGTCACCTCCGCTCACCTCAGGTGTGTGTGTGTGTGTGTGTGGCGCTTTGTTTGTGTACACTTTATATGTGACTGTGCGATGTGTTCTCTTCTTATCACCTGTGTCCCTGCAGTCTGCCGTGTGCGTGCGTGCGTGCGTGCGTGTGTGTTTGAACCAGGCATTGCCTGCATTGTAGTCTGTCCCTTCACACCACGACTAACTGAGATTGCAGTGACTGGGCATGGCTGCATTTGGAACTCCATATAATGGTTTTAGCTGAGTCATATGACGCCAGAGGTCCATCTATCCGCTGGCCAATTAGCCAATTTTTTATATAGCATTATTCTTTTTTATTATCCCACGAATTTGTAAGCCATTTTTTCACCCAGTGTCAATTAGCTATACGCTCCCTCTGCCAACCTGGGGAGAGCTACGGACTGACATCGTGCTTCCTTCAGTGCATGAGGAGTCCAAGCCGCTTCTCTTCACCTGCCAGGGGGGAGTTTCCCCGGTTGGACGTGGAAGGAACACGTTAATCCAACCGGTTCCTTTAATGTATAGCATTAATATGAAATTAATATAGCATTCATTATGAATTCATATTCGACACGTATTCGCGAAAACATAAAAAAAAATCCAATTAAGCAACTATTAAAAACGGGCCCAACAGAACTTAACCCACAACTATTCCGATATTTGCAAGTGACTTTACAGGATAAAAAAGCAATAAGTGGCTTACAATAAGCGGAGATTATATAGCAACGACATGCATGGGCCACAGCCACTTAACCCATTTTGGGCGGGAACCCCAATTGGTGTTTTAAACATTATGTTATAATTTAGCTATTGAAAAATAGCAGATCTAGCAGTCTGCTATTTTTGAAAAGTCGTGAAAATATTGGCTTCTGGGGAGTCACTGGAACTACATATTTTGAGATGGGGTTCCGCGGCAGAATAGAGATAATTCTGGGGGTCCTTGACATGAAAAAGGTTGAGCCCCACTGACATAGAAACATGGGTTGTTCAGAAAATGTTTAGGATTTAGAAGCCTGTTTTTAATCGACTTCAGTCCAGAATGGGTTAAATCCCATATGGTTGAGCAGTGGTGGACCTACTGTAAGGGGGCGGGGGGGTGGGTACATACGGTATCTGGGCAGGCGGTCATGGAGGTACGTAGGAGGGTGCAAGACCATTTAGAGGCCCAAGCTAAGTGCACACACGTGTGTGGATGCATGCATGCGTTGTTGGGTAAGAGACTTCTATAATGTATGTTGAATCCACCAAGACAAAGCTACATTTTAGGGCACATAGTTACAAATTCACAAATGGGACGAACACACGTGCGTGCGCATATACCATGTGACAGCCGTGTTAGTCTTTGCAATTACACGACCTTTTGTCTGAAGCATTGGGAAGGTGATCACCGTTATTTGGGGGGGCATTATTACGCACACAGATGCTCGCACGGTCGGTCGCACACTTGCACACAAACACACACACACAAGCACGCACACGCACACACGCACACACACACACACACACGCACGCACGCACACACACGCACACACACGCGCACGCACACGCACACACACACGCACACACACACACACACACACACGCACGCACACACACACACACACACACACACAGTGCTGCTGGCAGTAGGGGTGAGGCCATTAGAGAGGTCATTAGGCTCTGCAGTGACTGCCTGGAGGCACCAGGACTTTTAGACCAAACATCTAACCTCTTTTTATTTCTCTGTGGTTTCTTCGACCTCTCGTCTATTGTCTTCTGTCCTTCTTTCCTCTCTGTCTGTCCTCCACGCCGGGCATGGCTGCAGGCCCCATGCAGGCTCGCCACTTCACCGTGCGCGTGCGTGCGTGCGCACGTGTGCGTGTGCGTGTGCGCGTGCGTGTATAGGGGCCGAGGTGGCAGTTTCTGTTGCAGCCTCTCTCTCTCTGGGTGTTCTCCTACCTCGTTAACACCCTTTAACACGCAACACCAATTAACCCCTACACACACACACACACACACACACACACACACACACACACACACACACACACACACACACACACACACACACATGAAGCAGCTTTTACAGTTCCACCTCTAACCCCTACAGCCTGTATAACATGCCCAGTTCAGTGTGTGCAGGGACACGGTGCTGGTGGCCACCGTGTCAAGTTCCACCAATAAGCACCACTTAAATGAAGCATCAGAATAACCCACTTTCCATATGGACAAGCATGTAAGCAATGAAATGAAAATAAGGTGCTATATATACCTATACATTGGTTGTTAGTATTATTTATTTTATCCTAGTTAATATCCTATCAAATTCCTCGACTACTTAACCCATTTAGGCCTGACGTCGAAATAAATAAAAAAGTCTTCTGAAAGAATATTATATTCAAAGATTTGTGCCGCATTTTCACCATTTTTCAAAAATAGCAGACCTACAAGCTCGTAGCGCGCCATGAGCTTGTAGATCTGCTATTTTAGCTAAAGTATAACATAATGCTTATTTAAAACACCAAAACGGGTTCCCGTCCACCTGTATGTTGTGTAAAACGCTCACGTGTATTTCTCCAATTTTGCAATCTATCAATCATGATCTGGATATATTTGCTAAATGCAGGAATGGTAAATTGTACAATTAGGAAAGCAGCACGTATTGCATCACGTCTCATCAAACAGAGCACGCGTCTGTCTGACGAGGAGCTATAATGTGTGAACCTACTGTACAGTAACTCATTCTGCATTAAGGCTGATTTATGCTTTTATAGTGGCGTGGCGGAGTCGTGCATCCAAAGTGGCACATACAGAGATCAGATTCTAAAAATGTCTTCTACATCCTGACAGTTTTCTGAAAAAGCTATGTTTCTATGTCAGTCGTTCTTCGATTTTTCAAAAATAGCAGACCTATAAGCTCATAGCGCACCACTCGGTGGAGTGATGAGCTTGTAGATCTGCTATTTTTCAATAGCTAAAGCATAACATAATGCTAACACCAAAAGGGGTTCCCGCCCAAAATGGGTTAACACTTTGACTACTGAACACAAATTTCACAAGCTAATTGACTGTAGAGCACTGTCCCTCCCGTTCGCGAGTACCCGGGTTATGTTTTCATTGTTTAATCCGCGTTATTAATACGTTTTAAGTCATACAGGGCATTCCACCGGACAGAGTGTGGGATAGGCGACGCGTTTTGATGATGTCATCACAAAAAAGGTCCTGTCGCTCAGGCGTGCAAAGGCTTTTGGGAAATTGAGTCCCAAATCATTCCAATGGCGGGGGTGGAGCGGTGCGGGGGCGGGGCACCTCCTCCTCCGCTCTGTTGTTGCGATCGCCACTTTGGAATATTTGTGAACGATATACGACAAGCGATTACACCGCTTTAAAGTGGATTTTCATGACAAGCAACTCTTCTTTCTTCTGGGGGGCTCCCTGGAACTACATATTTTCAGATGGGGGTCGGCGGCCAAATACATATAATTCTAGGGGTCCTTGACATGAAATAGTTTGAGAACCACTGACATAGAAGCACGGAGGAGACACAGAGGGAGACAAAGCCATATGGCCGCCATCTCCAGACGAGGGGCGGCGCTGTAACAGGAAGTGAACGTTGCTCTCTTGCCGTGTGCCACTGTGGCTGACCTCTTTATGACCATGATGACCTCGCCGCTTGTCTTTTCATGCCTCTGATGTACCCCATGCACGCACGCACACACACACACACACACACACACACACACACACACACACACACACACACACACACACACACACTACAGCCACATGCACACTGCCCTCTCAGTGTGAATAGACATCTTACTCAGTGACCTCTTGGCTCAAGGCCTCTTGGCTGGCCCTGTTCTCTGTCAATCCACCATCATCTCCTCCAATTCATCTCCTCCTCCTGTGTGTGTGTGTGTGTGTGTGTGTGTGTGTGTGTGTGTGTGTGTGTGTGTGTGTGTGTGTGTGTGTGTGTGTGTGTGTGTGTGTGTGTGTGTGTGTGTGTGTGTGTGTGTGTGTGTGTGTGTGTCTATTGTCTGTAATACATTACAGGCATGAAAAGCCATTCGGCAGGGTCAGTTGGTCACCCACCCACTGCCAGCAGACGTTGAGTCTGACACGTCTCTTTCTCACACACGCGCATGTACGCGCGCGCACACACACACACACACACACACACACACACACACACACAGTCCCTCAGTAGAAGACATATGGAGCATGGCTAATAGCTTCATAAAGAGAGCCACACTTTAGCTACTTTTTTTCTGTCCGCTAGAAACCCCATTGTGTTAATGGTGTTAGTACAGAAAACAGCGTCTGAATATGATGTGTCTCGCAGTGCCTCCACACCCCCATTTGACCCAGATACTGTCTGTCTGTCTGTCTGTCTGTCTGTGTCTTTCCATTAAATATCTTCCCTGACAATAGCAGATCGGCTACAAGCTCATGCAGCGTGGCACATTTTGACAACACATTCTGAGCTTGTAGATCTGCCATTTAAGCGTATAATGTTTGCCACAAAATAGGGACTCTGGGGTTCATGTGGTTAAATCAGGGTCCAAAATGTATGTGTCGTTTTGGTTGGATCCTCAAGCCAAGAAAGTGCTGGTTGAATTGTTGACTCTGCATCTCATTGTTGTTTTTATATTATTGGTAATGTTGTTACCACAACATTGAGAAGTTGGTGAGAAGTTCAGTCACACGAGAGAGACTCTGAGTAGAAGTCGCTGCTTCTTCACTTGGAAAGGAGCCAAGCTTAGGTGGTTGGGGCATCTGGTTAGGATGCCTCTCGAGTGTCTCCCTGCAGGGAGGTCCTCCATGCACGTCCCACTGGGAGGAGATATGTACAGAAATAGTCCATACACAAAGCCAGTCACATAATAAACACAAACACATATACAGTATATGAATTGAAATGGAATAAAATACCATGAAAAGACAAGACATGTTACAAGAATGGTTTCAGATTTTCTTTATGCAATTTCTTTCCATTTTAATTAATATACTGTATATGAGCTTGTGTCTATTATGTGACTGGCAACCTGACTACGGATAAGTGGTTGAATATGGATGGATGGATGTTACCCAGGAAATTATTGTGTTTATTATACTAGACTTATATTGATCTTATGAACAATTTAATTAAGCTTTGCCCACTCATTTGATAATGAAATCTTGCTCATGGACCAATCAATGGCTTAAATGTTAAACCAGCTAGCCACTAGTGCTCATTTAGCATCTTGGTAAACACAACATAATTATGTACAGTAGCAGCCCTTAAATGGTAAATGGTGCATTTATATAGTGCCTTTATCCAAGGCGCTTTACATATTCACACACTTGATTGATTGATTGATTGAAGAATTTATTAACAGTTTGCAGAATTACAGTACATTTCAAGCACAAACTCAATACAAAGGCTGTTAACTGTGAGTGGACGACCCAATTAAGCATTACACTTGTTTCCAACAGGGTCCACCATGTTCAAATCATCAAAACATTTAGAGACGTACAAATAGACACTTCTATAGACAGAACAGGAATTCATCAAAAAAGAATTCATCAAAAAGGAGGTAAAAAGGGAAAAGAAAAATATACAGTGAGGGGAAAAAAAGGGGGGGGCGGGGGGGGGGGATTCACGTTCAGCTCCGTTAAATTGTTTGTTTTCCTTGGAGGAGCTGTGTTGGGTCCCCAAGTCGGCTCCGTGGCCGTACCTTGAGTTGGCTGTGTGGCCGTGACCATCTCTTGTGTTGTCCTTGTGTTGTCCACACACATTCATACACCAATGGCGGCGGAGAACCATGATGCAAGGCACCAACTATAGCACATCAGGAGCAATTTGGGGTTCAGTGTCCTGCTCAAGGACACTTCGACACTAACTCTGGGTGGAGCCCGGGTTCAAACTGGCGACCTTGCGGTTACCATCCAGCCACTCTACCCATGTAGCCACTGCCAGCCCTTACTGCTCAAGAGCAGCGTGGCACTGCATTCAGCACTGCCACTGTTGGGGAATTGAACCAGAAACGGTGAGTCTGTGAGGTTGCATGGTTGGCTGCCCAGAGGTCAGAGGTCAGTGGAGGTGAAGTGTGACGTGCACGCTATAGCTAGGTGGACAGGAGGAGAGGTGCTTTTGACAGAGTGTTGTTTTCGTCGACTAAAACTATGACGAAAAATGTTGGTCGACTACCTTTTTCCACTGATGGAAACTAAATGGAAACTATATGATAACTAAGCTGATGATGACTAAAACTAAGACTACATATACTGACAATTTTGTCAACAAATAAAAACTAGACTAAAATGTTAGGAAGGGACTAGTGGACAAGAGATCCAGTATAAGTCATTTTACACGTGGTTGCATGCTGAAAATAGCCGATCTACAAGCTCACAACGCGTCGCAGCTTGTAGATCGGCTATTTT
>NW_027638395.1:0-15896 GCF_951216825.1 Electrona antarctica | reverse complement strand
TCGTGTTCATTCTAACCCGTTTTGGGCGGGAACCCCTGTTGGTGTTAGCATTATGCTATGCTTTAGCTATTGAAAAATAGCAGCTCTACAAGCTCATAGCGCGCCACCGAGAGTGGCCGCGCTACGAGCTTGTAGGTCTGCTATTTTTGAAAAATCGAAGAACGACTGATATAGAAACATAGCTTTTTCAGAAAACTGTCAGGATGTAGAACATTGTATAGAATCTGATCTCAGGTCAAAATGGGTTAATTTAGTTATGTATTGAGAGAGAGTATCTTTATTCTTTTCTTTTTTTGCCGATGGAGCGGTACTAAATGCAAGTATCCTTGCTTCCGTGAAAAATAAGATGTGTATTTATTTCAATTTCCCTAACTCTCAGAGCTTGATGCTAAAAGAGGCTTTACGTTTTATAGCCAATAACAAAATGTGAATATTTACAATCTGAAATACAGTCTATAATAGCATTCTTTATCATAGGGAGAAGTAGTACTAGTACCAGTATTTCCCCCTGGTAGGTTATATTGTTCTTCATACATCATGTTTACTCTGTGTGTGTGTGTGCGTGTGCGTGTGGCGTGGCGTGTGCGAGGTGTGCGTGTGTGTGTGTGTGTGTTGTGTGTGTGTGTGTGTGTGTGTGTGTGTGTGTGTGCGTGTGTGTGTGTGTGTCGTGTGCGTGTGGTGTGTGTGTGTGTGTGTGTGTGTGTGTGTGTGTGTGTGTGTGTAAACTACTTGTGTTCATATTTGGAAGGCTCAGTAATGTCCATAAATCAGTCGTGAGGGGCCTGCAGATTGCAGGCATGCCCAAGCCGAGAGCTATAAGGGCATCTGGCAACATTCTGTTCAGTGTCTGCAATAATTGGTCACGGGTACAGAAAGCATCGCCTTCTCCAGGCGACGCTTTCTGTACCCGTGATCTGTATCCTGAAGCACTCCAAGTTTGCGCATCCACTTATTGTTTGTGTTCAAGAATTTCTTGTAAAATGTGAATGCAAATAAAGATGTTAAATGTGCGTGCGTGCGTGCGTGCGGTGCGTGCGTGCGTGCGTGGCGTGAGTGCGTGCGTGCGTGCGTGCGTGCGTGTTTTACCTGTTCAAAGAACTCATCCATAAAATGATCCCTGTCGACCTGCACCACCTCCTCATCATCATCACTGTCCTTAGCCTGCATGGAACAAACAACAAACACACACAGACACACTCATTAGTTATCAATACACACACATTTATCGATAACACAAACAACCCTAAACGGTTTAGCTTCAACACATTCAGCATCAAACACAGCGAGAACACACTGTACGCATGTTACAATTCACACATTTATCAGTACACAGGATGCGATATGAAACAGGAACAGACAACTTCACACGCCGGAAGCCCCGGCTTTCTAGACACTCGAGGTCGTGAGCAGGCTCTTCTCCTCGGAGATGAGTAAGGCTGGGAAACAAGGCTATAGTATAGGCTCTTCTCCTCAGAGATGAGCAAGGCTGGGAACGAGGCTATAGTCGTGAGCAGGCTCTTCTCCTCGGAGATGAGTAAGGCTGGGAAACAAGGCTAGTCGTGACTAGGCTCTTCTCCTCGGAGACGAGTAAAGGCTGGGAAACGAGGCTAGTCGTGACTAGGCTCTTCTCCTCGGAGATGAGTAAGGCTGGGAAACAAGGCTAGTCGTGACTAGGCTCTTCTCCTCGGAGACGAGTAAAGGCTGGGAAACGAGGCTAGTCGTGACTAGGCTCTTCTCCTCGGAGATGAGTAAGGCTGGGAAACAAGGCTAGTCGTGACTAGGCTCTTCTCCTCGGAGACGAGTAAAGGCTGGGAAACGAGGCTAGTCGTGACTAGGCTCTTCTCCTCGGAGATGAGTAAGGCTGGGAAACAAGGCTAGTCGTGACTAGGCTCTTCTCCTCGGAGACGAGTAAAGGCTGGGAAACAAGGCTAGTCGTGACTAGGCTCTTCTCCTCGGAGACGAGTAAAGGCTGGGAAACGAGACTATACTCTTAAGCCATGTAGCTTAAAGGTTGACAGAGAAAACGTAAGCAACAGCAACAAACTCTAGAGTTGAACGTTCTTTCATTCATTCTCCCAATTTGAACCAGCAGAAGAGTATAAGAGACAGTGTCCTATACTTTTGATTTCCTACTTTTGACTAAACACTACCATTGGTCATTAGCAGCACCACCATGACAAACCATGCAACAATTTCCATCCATCATCAATATCATACTGACATTCACTATATGTAGACATTTAGCTAAACAGCCTCCTCCTTTTCCTCCTTTTCCCCAAAATAATTATAGATCTTTGACTCTTGAGAGCGGGAAATGAAACCAAATGGACCTGTACGGGTCCATTTGGTATCATGTTCTGCTCTCAAGAAGTTACATTATTGTTAACATCTGCATTTCTTAATTTACAAGTCTTGCAAATTAAGAAATGCAGATGTTGTGTATAGACAAAGTCTACACAATTATAGAGAATGTAAAATAATTGTTATTTTGATCAACGTTTCAATACAGCATGGAATTGTGGACAAAATGATTAACCGACAACAACATATTCTTTCGTCTCGGGTCTGAGAGGCAAAATCTGGTGAGACGGTGGTCCGTCGCTCAAATGCCAAATAGATAATGGGCCTTGACATGAAAAGGGTTGAAAAGCACTGCTCATAACCGAGTTGAAATTTAGAGACGGTTAGCTTCAGCCTAAAGCTGTGCTTCTCAACATGGGGTCCAGGGAGCTAAACCCAGGTGCCCTTGAAGGGAAAGCCCATGGGGTCCTTGAAGGGAAACCCAGGGGTCCTTGAAGGGAAACCCAGGGGTCCTTGAAGGGAAACCCAGGGGTCCTTGGAGGGAAACCCAGGGGTCCTTGAAGGGAAAGCCCATGGGGTCCTTGGAGGGAAACCCAGGGGTCCTTGAAGGGAAAGCCCATGGGGTCCTTGGAGGGAAACCCAGGGGTCCTTGAAGGGAAACCCAGGGGTCCTTAAGGGAAACCCAGGGGTCCTTGGAGGGGAAGCCCATGGGGTCCTTAAGGGAAACCCAGGGGTCCTTGAAGGGAAACCCAGGGGTCCTTAAGGGAAACCCAGGGGTCCTTGGAGGGAAAGCCCATGGGGTCCTTGGAGGGAAACCCAGGGGTCCTTGAAGGGAAACCCAGGGGTCCTTGGAGGGAAAGCCCATGGGGTCCTTGAAGGGAAAGCCAGGGGTCCTTGGAGGGGAAGCCCAGGGGTCCTTGAAGGGAAACCCAGGGGTCCTTGGAGGGGAAGCCCAGGGGTCCTTGGAGGGGAAGCCCAGCGGTCCTTCGAGGGAAACCCAGGGGTCCTTGAAGGGAAAGCCCATGGGGTCCTTGGAGGGAAAGCCCATGGGGTCCTTGAAGGGAAAGCCCATGGGGTCCTTGAAGGGAAACCCAGGGGTCCTTGGAGGGAAAGCCCAAGGGTCCTTGAAGGGAAACCCAGGGGTCCTTGGAGGGGTTCCAGGGAGGCCAGATCAATTACTGATGGTTCGTTCACCTTCACCATTATTATTACATGTAAATATACAGCTATGAGCCACTGTTATCTCTGTACGTAACAGCACAAACTCTGAACAAAATGACAGAGCATATTAGACCAAATCGTGTCTAATGTTCTTACATTGGGATCCCAGAGATTAAAAAAAACATATCAAATGGAGGGGTCCGTGGTCTAATGCATATCACATTTGGGGGGTCCGTGGTCTAATGCATATCACATTTGGGGGGTCCGTGAAATGATAAACGTTGAAAACCACTGACCCAGAGGACACACGGTCCAACTTGTCTGTCTGTCTAAATGAGAAAAAGAGGTTGCGCATCAGCAATGGTTTTCAGTGGAGTGCCAGACCCAAATCCAGTATACATCAAAAAACAGGAATTAAAATAATTCCAAAAAGGTAGCACATCCAAAAATTAAACAAGCGGTGGACAAAGTACTCACAGAGCATCTGCTCATAGCCGAAACGCGTAAGCGTTCCTTTTTGGTGTGTGCCAATAAAGAAATGGAAATGTGAGTACTTTGTCCACCGCTTGTTTAATGGATGTGCTACCTTTTTGGAATTATTTTAATTCCTGTTTTTTGTCTGTCTGTCTGTCTGTCTGTCTGTCTGTCTGTCTGTCTGTCTGTCTGTCTGTCTGTCTGTCTGTCTGTCTGTCTGTCTGTCTGTCTGTCTGTCTGTCTGTCTTGCACGCACGCACGCACGCACGCAGGTCTCTGCTCCCTGTCACTTGGACGAGGACCAGACACCGCTGTCGACTCATCATCCATCCTTGTACTGTATAGTGCCAGATAAAGTATAACAGCCACATCATAATTATGTGACGTGTGACGCTGACATGTTGCTACCGGGTCTTCAGGAGAGCCAATAACGTCTCTCTCTGTAAGTAGATGTAGTTTATATGATGTATGAAGTGAACTCTGTCAACCACAAAACCCTACCATGCATCAGAGGATACATACATCCCACCCCAGGGAGGTTATCTGCTACAACATGTACCTAAAGCTTCACACCAAATATGAAACGGTTTAGCCGAAAATCGGGAAAACTCGGGAAGCAGACCTGCAGCAGAGCAGGTCTGCAGGTTGGGCTGCAGCAGAGCTGCAGGTTGGGCTGCAGCAGAGCTGCAGGTTGGGCTGCAGCAGAGCAGATGGCCGCTCTGTTCATACGCCGTGCTCCACTTCATCACAAATACTGACTGAACGACAGGATGCATGCTGGGAAGGCCACGCTACGCTAGCTAGCACTGACACGCACACACGCACGCACGCACGCACGCACGCACGCACGCACGCACGCACGCACGCACGCACGCACGCACGCACACACACACACACACACACACACACACACACACACACACACACACACACACACACACACACACACGTCGCAAACTCAACGCGTTGTGAGCTTGTTGATCGGCTATTTTTCCGTCTTTCCTCACAATGAAGAAATCGTCCTCAACAAACCCAAACGTCCATGACCATTCCTGGCAAAATGTCAACCATGATGGTTCGAAAACCATTTTATTGTGCCAGCATACACAAAGGGTGATGTAACAACGTTTGTTGTTCTTCAGCCTCAACATAAAATGAACTCATTATTTCCAACACAATGTTGTTTACTGTCTTGGCTGGCTCGAAAAAGCAATAATCATCGCAATAACTCTTCCCTGGCAGTATGTGTGTATATATAGGGGGGGGGAAAGTGTGAATAAAATATAATATTATCTTCACTGGCAGTGTCTTTACCACGGCCCCGTCTCGGAGCTAAAAATAGAAACATTGAATCAGCCAATAGAAGTGTTGTGTTGCAGCATGCGGTTGAGACGCCCAGGTCCATCTGGACTGTTACAGCAGAGCCAGGAATATCACCCAGGGGATTGTGGGTAGTGTAGTCCTATATACTGTAGTCACACCCATGCCAGGTATAACAATTAGGTCATATCGCTGCTGTCGGGCGGAAACCACTAATCTACATTTTGTGTTTTGTTTGTTTTTTTCGTGAATTGTGAGTTTGTAGATCTGCTATTTTCACATGATTTTTTTTTATACCTTTTCAAAACTTGGGAAATGGGATCCTTCTGCACAATGAGTACTTTTACTCAAGTAAATCTTGAACACCGAACTTGTAACTATTTCTTTACAACAGGCTATTGATACTTTTACTTATAAGTACAACATTTTGAGTACTTCTTCCACCACTGTTACATGGTACAGTACGGCGGTCTAGTGGGGATTCTGTACAGTGTGTGGGTATAATAAGGATTCTGTACAGTGTGTGGGTATAATAAGCTGCTGCCTCAGTCCCTATAGGTCTCTAAGTCTGACATGCCGTTTTTGTTGCTGACCGAATGCAAATGACGCTTCACCTCGTCCCTATTTCTACGCGCTGGTGGCCTATATACGCCATATGCACACCTGACGAGCCCACACACAGAATAGAGTGCCAGGTCATTTCAGGAGAACCTAAAAGCAAATAAGCACTTAAGCCATATTTAAAAAAAATTACAATAATAAATAAAAAATAAAATAGCAGTGCAAGCTCACCGATTCATCCGACAGAGAGTTGGAGAAAAATAGTCTCTGAATTTGAGGTTAATTACGAATGCTTCTTTGGGATTTGGCATTGCATGGTGTGGGTTCACATGCGCCTCTCCCATGCAGCTATACTGTCCTGTCAGAGAGTGTGTGTGTGTGTGTGTCAGTGTGTGTGCGTGTGTGTGTGTCAGTGTCTGTGTGTGTGTGTGTGTGTGTGTGTGTGTGTGTGTGTGTGTGTGTGTGTGTGTGTGAAACTGTTATGATGCGTTTGTGCTGTTGCACCATGTCATGGTAAGCAGACTCATATCGAATGATAACACGCACGCACCCACGCACACAGCGCTTCCTGAGCTGCAACACAATGACAGTGCATCTCGTCCTCCTCCTGAGATACGCTTCACCTCACCTCAGCGTCCTAAATATATCTGCTCTGTCGGGAGGAAACCTCGTATGTCCAAAGAACTGTTAGCGTTCACCATTCACATTCCTAACGAACTGTTAGCGTTCACCATTCACATTCCTAAAGAACTGTTACCGTTCACCATTCACATTCCTAACGAACTGTTAGCGTTCACCATTCACATTCCTAAAGAACTGTTACCGTTCACCATTCACATTCCTAAAGAACTGTTAGCGTTCACCATTCACATTCCTAAAGAACTGTTAGCGTTCACCATTCACATTCCTAAAGAACTGTTAGCGTTCACCATTCACATTCCTAAAGAACTGTTAGCGTTCACCATTCACATTCTTAAAGCAGTGGATTTCAACATTTTTCATATCATAGGGTCCATTATTTATTTGGCCTTTGAGCCACGGACCACAATTTGATGAAATATAGGGCTTAATTTTTTTTAAGATTTAGTCACGATTCCATTGCTGCATTGATGTTGGTATCATTAGGAGAGACAAGAGGCACACGTTGATCAAAAATAACAATATCTTCTATATTCTCTAATTGTGTAGACTTCTTGTAAATTAAGTAACGCAGATGTTTAACAATTAATTTACCTCTTGAGAGTGTAAAATGAATTTTAGACCCTCAAGAGGTAAAGCTCTAATAAAGGGGTCCACTTGGTTACCAACTCTCCATCATTTAGCTGAGGACCACTGGAACCCCTCCGTACGTTATGCTCTGTGTGACGCTGTCGTATAATTTACCAAATAAACACACAAAACATTAGAATGTGGAGATAAGAGGATTCTGCCCCGACAGCAACGGTATACTCTCTCTATCTCTCTCTCTCTCTCTCTCTCTCTCTCTCTCTCTCTCTCTCTCTCTCTCTCTCTCTCTCCATCTGTCCGTTCCTTGATAGATGCACCTCTCCTCCTGCGCCCATCCCCCCACTCTCTCTCTCTCTCTCTCTCTCTCTCTCTCTCTCTCTCTCTCTCTCTCTCTCTCTCTCTCTCTCTCTCTCTCTCTCTCTCTCTCTCTCTCTCTCGCTCTCTCTCTCTCTCTCTCAGGCTGATGATGATGTCTCTCAACCTGGATCCGGTCTCTCCAGCAGAGAGACACCTACCTCACTGGGACACACCCACACACACACAGAGAGAGAGAGAGAGAGAGAGAGAGAGAGCATTTCTACATGCCCATGCCAAGGGGCCGATGGGCAACACATTCCACCACCCCTGGGAGCACGCACGCACGCACGCACGCACGCACGCACGCACGCACGCACGCACTACACACACGCACGCACTACACACACGCACGCACGCACGCACGCTGACAGACACGCGCATGCACATTCACTCCATCATTGGGGATAATTTTAGGAACACAATGCTAGATTCCTTATGTGTATAACAGATACGTCCTCATCCCCCAAGATCCTATATAACACAGTGCGTGTGCGTGTGCGTGCGTGTAATGGAACATGGAGGCGGCGGCATTGGCCCAGGTGGGGGGGGGGGGGGGGGGGGGGTATAATAGTGAAACACAATAGTGTGTGAGTGGTCTGGTTGTAACAGATAAGACTGACAGGACAAAAAGGCCTTTCAGCCTCTCAGCAACAATCAGCCTCCGTCACCAACACCAACGCTGCATGTATACTGTACTGTAACACCACCCAATCAGCCTCCGTCACCACGCTGTACACTGTACTGTAACACCACCCAATCAGCCTCCGTCACCACGCTGTACACTGTACTGTAACACCACCCAATCAGCCTCCGTCACCACGCTGTACACTGTACTGTAACACCACCCAATCAGCCTCCGTCACCACGCTGTACTGTAACACCACCCAATCAGCCTCCGTCACCACGCTGTACTGTAACACCACCCAATCAGCCTCCGTCACCACGCTGTAGACTGTACTGTAACACCACCCAATCAGCCTCCGTCACCACACTGTATACTGTACTGTAACACCACCCAATCAGCCTCCGTCACCACGCTGTAGACTGTACTGTAACACCACCCAGTCAGCCTCCGTCACCACCACGCTGTAGACTGTACTGTAACACCACCCAATCAGCCTCCGTCACCACCACGCTGTACTGTAACACCACCCAGTCAGCCTCCGTCACCACACTGTACTGTAACACCACCCAGTCAGCCTCCGTCACCACCACACTGTACTGTAACACCACCCAGTCAGCCTCCGTCACCACCACACTGTACTGTAACACCACCCAGTCAGCCTCCGTCACCACCACGCTGTACTGTAACACCACCCAATCAGCCTCCGTCACCACCACACTGTACTGTAACACCACCCAATCAGCCTCCGTCACCACCACGCTGCACACTGTACTGTAACACCACCCAATCAGCCTCCGTCACCACACTGTATACTGTACTGTAACACCACCCAATCAGCCTCCGTCACCAACACACTGTATACTGTACTGTAACACCACCCAATCAGCCTCCGTCACCACCACACTGTACACTGTACTGTAACACCACCCAATCAGCCTCCGTCACCAACACACTGTATACTGTACTGTAACACCACCCAATCAGCCTCCGTCACCACCACACTGTACACTGTACTGTAACACCACCCAATCAGCCTCCGTCACCACCACACTGTACACTGTACTGTAACACCACCCAATCAGCCTCCATCACCACCACACTGTACTGTAACACCACCCAATCAGCCTCCGTCACCACACTGTACACTGTACTGTAACACCACCCAATCAGCCTCCGTCACCACACTGTACACTGTACTGTAACACCACCCAATCAGCCTCCGTCACCACACTGTACACTGTACTGTAACACCACCCAATCAGCCTCCGTCACCAACACACTGTATACTGTACTGTAACACCACCCAATCAGCCTCCGTCACCACACTGTACACTGTACTGTAACACCACCCAATCAGCCTCCGTCACCACACTGTACACTGTACTGTAACACCACCCAATCAGCCTCCGTCACCAACACACTGTACACTGTACTGTAACACCACCCAATCAGCCTCCGTCACCAACACACTGTACACTGTACTGTAACACCACCCAATCAGCCTCCGTCACCAACACACTGTACACTGTACTGTAACACCACCCAATCAGCCTCCGTCACCAACACACTGTATATTGTACTTTAACACCCAGTGGTGTAAAAGGTATACTCACAGTAAAGTATAAATACACGCAATATAGAAATACTTTACGTTACAAGTATAAAAGTCCGGAATCGAAAATGTACTTGAGTGAAAAGTGCAAAAAGTATTGGCATCAAAATGTCACTATATGGGCTGAAGTGGGTGATTTATGTTGTGTTTACAAAGGCAGAATAAAATAGAACAGCTAGCGCACGTCCTCCCATCTTGGTGCTGAGCCAAACTGTTAAACTAACAGATATCATGAGGAAAAGCAACAGGCTTGTTGTTGTATGTCCTGCCCGCTGTGGCTGTGAATAAATACTCGAGCCTTTGCTTTTCTTTGTGTATACAAATGCCTCAAAATAATTGTACTAAAATGTACTTATAGTTATACCTTCCACCACTGTAGTGTCCTCGCCAAACCTCACATCTGCCCGCTGGACACGTTCCGTTTTATTTTACTTTCAGTGTCACTGAAACTGAAATCACCTTCTGATTGGTCCCTGACTGACTAACCAGCAGGCTCTTTCTGCCTTGTTCCTTCTGATTGGTCCCTGACTGACTAACCAGCAGGCTCTGGCTTGCCTGGTTCCGCCTTGTTTATGTTGAATTTCCTAAAAACATAATTCTTTGTAAGAAAACAAAAATAAAAACAAATATGATATTCCCAGTCACCATGCTTCACCTGTGATGTTCCTTTTTACTGACACCAAGTTTAAAATAACAATTGAGTGCACAGAATATCAATACAAAGCAACTGAAAAACATGTTATTTCAATGGTAGTGGATGGAGAGAAAGGATTTCTGGCCAACCGCGAAACGGCAGCCAATGGTTGCGGAGAGGGGCACAACGCTTGACAAAAGGGTGAATTGTATACTTTTACATTTTCTTTTAGAAAGATCGAAGTAATCGGTGCTCTCTAGGTCAGGACACTCCAAAAGTCGGGACCCTTGTGGCATTGGTTGGGCTGTAATCTTTGTCCCATCATCCCCCCCCCACTGGTGAAGACAGATGGCCTGTGTTTGTTCGGGTTTTCTTTCCGTTAAAAAGAGGACTTTTTCCTCGACACCTCCGCCAAGTTCATGGTGGGTCTCTGCAAGAGTGTTTTCGCTCTCAACCTGCTCTTCATGTAAAGTGCCTTTGAGATATCTTAGCTATGATTTGGCACCCTGTATACTGTAAATATCATTGATTGATTGATTGATTGATTGATTGATTGATTGATTGATTGATTGATTGATTGATTGATTGATTGATTGACAGTATATAATATTGTTTTAAAACAAGCTTGGGTTACACTCACCCAGTCCCTCGCTGGTGCTGGACAACAGGTAGATACATGTAGTTCAAAAGGAAAGTAAGTCCGCATGCACAACAGCTCAGCTCCACAGCGTTTTATTTATTTAAACCCTGGCATAAAGTGACAACGTTTCGGCCATGAGGTTCTTCATCAGGTGAAGGCCAGTCATGGCCGAAACGTTGTCACTTTTATGCCAGTATGTAATATTGTCTCATTATGTCCAAAACGGTTATTTTCAGGATTCAAATTCTTCAAAGCTTGAATAAAAGAGTTTTCATCGTGATACAGATATCCTGGTATAGGAACTACAGGGAAGTAGCCTAGATAGCAATCGTTTCCATGTTGAAAAATGATAGCAATGAAAGAAAAAATAGCAGCTTACAACATGACGTGTTGTAAGCGTTACTGTAGATCAACTATTTTCGCTATTTTGTACATTTTTCAGAAAGAAAACATTATAAAAAAAATGAATATTAGCCAAAATGTGTCATATCTGCGCTCAGTGCTTTGTACTGTACCTACCAATCTGTGATTACGGAGCGTAAAAGGCAAAACAGAGATACAAATTGTAACGCTCAAATGTTCAACGCAAAAAAGGACAATTAAATCGTTAACGGCAAATTATGTGTGCGACAATTAAGCCGCAACTTAACTGTGTAATCGTGACAGCCCCTATAACTACGTTAGTTCCAGCACAATCAATTGATTGATCATTAAATACACAGTTAACGCGTATACATACGTACACGGCAGCCCTATCTAATGGCATTGTTGTTTTCTGGTGATTTTCAATTGGGCCCAGCTGGGCCAGAAGAGGCTGCAGGGGAAGCAGTGCTCTGTATTAAGCCATTCTGAACAGGAACCCCTGTTGGTGTTATGAGCATTATGTTATACTTTAGCCATTGAAAAATAGCAGATCTACAAGCTCGTAGCGCGGCACCGAGTGCCGCGCTACGAGCTTGTAGGTCTGCTATTTCTTTTTTAATCGTGAACATGTTTGAATATATTTTCTAACGTTTTTAACTCAAATCTTTGCTCCTGGGAGGTCCCTGGAAACACACATTTTTAGATGGAGGTCGGTGGCCAATTACTCTATATTTTTGGGGGTCCTTGACATGAAAAAGGTTGAGCACCTGCACTGACAATAGAAACATGTTTTTTTTTCCTGAAATACTGTCATGATTTGTAGAATCGTCCTATAAGGTCTAAATGGGTTAAAGCATTATGTTATACTTTAGCTATTGAAAAATAGCAGATCTACAAGCTCATAGCGCGGCACCGAGTGCCGCGCTATGAGCTTGTAGGTCTGCTATTTTCGAAAAATCGTGAACAATGTGCCTCAAATCTTTGAATATATATTCTTTCAGAGTTTCTTTCAGGTTCCTGGAACAACATATTTTCAGATGGGGGTCGGCGGCCAATTACATATAATTTTTGGAACATCATGACATGAAATATTGAGAACCACTGACATAGAAACACGAGGTTTTTCAGAAAAAAATACATTTTAAAAAGGCGTTTTTTAAATTTCGACGACAGGCCTAAATGGCTTAATGCCTGAAGAGGAGTGGTGTTTGGCAGTGTTCGAGGTGTGAGAAGCAGGCGGGTCACTCACAGCAGCACACATACCTGACACAGCGTGGTCAGTGAATGATGCAAAATGCAAACTCAATGAACTATAAAGCTTCCCAACATGTTGTCATTATAATTATGGCCACCTAAACTTATACAGTATACGGTACAGTACCTCCTAATCCTCATGTAACACAATGCACACTATGTCTATCGTCACATGGGTGTCGTATTTGAGTTTGTACGTAGCAGGGACGTGCACACATACAGTTGGAGGCCATCGATATTGTCCTTTTCTTTTTGCTGAGGTTTGCGTGATCTGCGCAAAAGGACAGTTAACCCACTTTGGGCGGGAACCCCTTTTGGTGTTTTAAACATTATGTTATAATTTAGCTATTGAAAAATAGCAGACCTACAAGCTCATAGCGCGCCACCGAGTGGCGCGCTATGAGCTTGTAGGTCTGCTATTTTTTAAAAATCGTGAAAATATTTATTTCAGAAAACTGGAGGATTTAGAAGGATTTTTTAAAATTTTGAGGTCAGGCGTAAATGGGTCAAATGATAAGGGACAATATCGGTGGCACCCAACTGTAGACATCAAAGGGGGCTTAATCGGCCCCTAGCTGCTGCCCTTTAATAACCCGTCTGTAAAAAACAACTGCCCTTTCCAGACCTGCATGAATGCAGCATTTACTACATGGTGATAAGAAATGCAAATGCCAACTCCTTTCCTTGCCATGCATGCCAGAAGGAAGCAGAATTGATTTCATTTTTCTCCCCGAAGTCTCCTGAACTTGAACACGGTATTTTTGCGTTGGACTGATCCTAGGGTGACCAGATGTCCCTCTTTGCGTGGGACAGTCCCTCATTTCCAAGACTTTTCAGGCTCCCACAAATTGAGAACCTGTCCCACATTAATTGTGACTGATGATGACAGGTAATTGCATCATCAGTGTTCAAATGTCCTAATAGTTAACAGTTGGCCTTCTGTTGTAAAGCTCTCGCTCTTCCTGCAAGTGAGATGGGGGGACGGGGGTCCCCCCATCTCACTTGTCCCACACAAGAGATACTTCTGTCCCTCAAATGAACAGTTGGGATCTGGTCACCCTAACTGATCCACGTCGTATCTCCACTATAGCTAAAGAGTGCTGGGTTGCATGCGCCCCGAAAATGGCTGATCTACAAGCTCACAACGCGTCGCAGCGCGACGCGTTGTGAGCTTGTAGATCAGCCATTTTCGCTATTTTTGTCCCTGCCCCTCTAATACCCTCTGAACGTCCCTGGGTTGTAGTACAGTTAGGTGCCACCGACCTTGTCCCATTCCATTACTGTCTGTGGGGCAGGATTAGACCTCTCATCTCATCTACGATCAGAACTGCAGACTCACTCCCCAATCTTCCGCCATAGTCTGAAAACTCACCTCTTCAGACTCACTTATTGCCCAATACCAGCCTCGATGACCTTGCAGGCACACACACAAAGGCTAAAATATGTTGCATGTTATGTAGACATATTATAGTGTTTACGTATTCATTGTACAGATGATGCTGTTAGATGGATGCTACAGTAGGTTATTAGTTTGTTCTAACTTGCAGTGATGTGAATAGGTCTTTTAGATGAGTCCCAGGGACATTTTATGAGTCCCACTTCAACGACGTTACGAGTCATATTTTGCCATTTTTACAAATTGCAGCATCTAACTCCCATTTCATTTTATATGGTTATAATGTGGTTATAATTCATGTAGAAAACAGAAGAAGAAATGATTATTATAACTAAAGCTAGCAAAATAAACTAGAATAAAAAACAGTACAGTAGTACAGTAGTGCATCCCGTGGAAGCAGAGGTCGTTGTTTTATTGCGTCCCTTAACTATAAACTGCTTTTTTGGGATGCAAAATGCACCCTATTTTAATCTCTGAATTTGTGATTTTCCGTAAATCAACGCCCTATATGATTATACTACAGCGTCAAAATGATCCACCGCGTCTGCACTTGTCGATCTGCTATTTCTGCTGTTTTTGAGTGGTGCAACCACTCCAAGGAACAGCAATGTCCGTCCTAACCTATGTGACTATATGTCCTAACCTGTGACTTATATGTTTAGAGTACCAGTAGGGGAAAAAGTGGCGCTGTTGTGCCAGAAACAGAGAGAGAGAGATAGTGTTGCACTGTTGCCTGCTAATTACAGAGAGAGAGAGAGAGAGAGAGAGAGAGAGAGAGAGAGAGAGAGAGAGAGAGAGAGAGAGAGAGAGAGAGAGAGAGAGAGAGAGAGAGAGAGCGGCAGGGGGAGAGGGGAGAGGGGAGAGGGGAGTTGCACCACTCTGTTCACACAGGTGTGCTTTTGAATCAGATTCCTAAACCGTTCTGGGTCTGCTTGCAGATGGAAACAAACTAATAAAGCAATCTTGAATCTCGTAACCGTTTTGGACAGAGACGATTTGTAATTTAATGTGTCTTGGATGTGTTTTTCTTTGTGTGTTTTTTTTGTGGGGAATTGTCATGTAGGTCATTGTTTATATATTATGTGAAATCAGGAAAAGTGTCCTGTCAGTCACGTCTATATAAATGGGCTGGGCTTTCTTTGGAAAGCATGACACTGCATTTCAAAGGAAAAACAAGAAAATCCATCAATCGTGTGCAACTACTGTCTTCAATCTATAGAATGGTCTATTACTAATACACACCTGATACACACCTGCCAACTGACTCACTGTCACAGCACACACATGTACTTGCGTGCAGCTGCACGTGTGCTGTGACAGTGAGTGTGTGCAGATCGATGCACACACTCACCCAGACACACACACACACCCACACACACACACACACACACACACACACAGAGAGAGAGAGATATTGTAGAACAGATAGAGAGAGGGGCAGGTGAGGCAGAACTCATCGTTTATGTATAAACGGCTGACATTTTCACCCACAGTGACTATTCGAGGGATGACTTCCGCACACCCGGTTCAATTTTATAGCAGGTGCGTATAGGTCCTTCCTTAAGGAAGGTCCTGGCAGAACAGCCAGGGCCTTCCTTAAGGAAGGAGGAGAGACCTGCACACCGCCACTTGCTGGTTCAAGAATTTTATTTAAAGAGTCTTTCGGCCTTCTTCAGGCATGACCCACAGTGACTAAAAAGCACTGGCTGGCCTCAAAATAGAAGATAGACACGCTGCCAAAGCCATCCATCCCCGACGCGTTGTGAGCTGGTAGATCTGGATCATCGGTTATTTTTTGGACGAATGTTCCCGGCAAAACAGGGATGCTGTAAGATTAAGGTGGTGCAATCAATCAATTGATTGATTGATTGAAGTATTATTATTTTCAGGTATGCGGTTATAGGCGCAAGTTTGGCTCAGGGAGGAGGACGCCCCTGCCATGCAGAGTCCAAAGCACTTTGGTTAATACCA
>NW_027638396.1:10000-30080 GCF_951216825.1 Electrona antarctica | reverse complement strand
TTATTTAAAAAAAAAAACAAAGCAATACTGCCTCATCAAAGTTGGTGTTGTGACTTTATATATTGTCAATGACTTGCATGAGAGGGAGAGAGGTGGTGGAGTTAGTTGCTTTAGCAGACATGTTTGAGGGTCCAATGGAGTTGAGAGGTTTTGTCCGCTTTTTGGGGTGTCCCATGGGGATGGGGGTCTGCGGCCAATTACATTTTTGGGGTGCTTGACATGACATGGTTTGAGCACCACTGACATAGATATAGACACATAAGGTTTTTTCAGAAACCCGTCATGATTTTTCATGTCAAGGACCCCCAAATTGACACTAATTAGCCCACGGACCCCCCATTTGAAAAGATATGCCTCCCTCAAGGACCCCCTAGGGGGTCCCCGGACCCCACTTTGGGAACCCTAGAATCTGGTCTCAGGTCTTCATGCGTTAATCTCCTCAAAATTAAATGAAAATAAAATAAAGCAGGTGGTGCAGAAAATAAAACATGGCATACTGTGTTTGTGTCCTACTGGTTGTCCCTTTTCTTGTGACAGGAATTGACATATTTTGCAGCCAAAACTGCACATTATTTCTGTTCCCCAGAAGGAGTGGTAATTTCTCCCTTTCCGTCATACTTCGGAATTCTGGGCAATTTGTTTCAAATTTTGGGAAGAACTCCTCTCTAATATTTGTGTAGTTTTTTGCATTGTGTTAAGAAGTGTAACTCTGTCTCTATAGCTCCGTCATCACAGTGACAGCACAGCCTCTCCTCTCTGGTCTGTCTGTGTCTGCCCTTCTCTATTGCCAGACTATGATCACTCAGTCTGTACGTTGTCAAAGTCTTTCTCTCTCTCTCTCTCTCTCTCTCTCTCAAAGTCAAGTAAAGTCGTACGATTTGTCACACACGTTACCGCAGTGAAATTTGTTCTCCGCATTTGACCCATCTCTTGGAGCGGTGAGCCGCAGCGTGTGTCGCGCTCGGGAATCATTTGATTAGTAGATTTGACCCCCAATCCAACCCATTCATGCTGAGTGCCAAGCAGGGAGGCATTGGGTCCCATTTTTACAGTCTTTGGTATGACCCGGCCGGGGATCGAACCCCGACCTCCCAGTTGCAGGGCGCACACTCTAACCACAACTCTCTCGTCCACCACAGGGCATCTGGAGCTGCATCCACGGCGTGCAGATCGAGGAGAAGAGCAGCTCTGCGCTGGACTCTCCGTCGGCCACCATGAACAACACCCACTCCAACATCCTGCGCCTGCTGCGCACCGCCAAGAACATGGCGTCGCTGGGCGGCCACGGCGTCAACGGCTCGCCGCACAGCGCCCTGGACTTCATCCGCCGCGAGTCGTCCGTCTACGACATCTCCTCGGAGCACCGGCGCAGCCTGGCGGGCGGCATGGGCCACGCCCTCGACTGCAAGCCACCCGCCTACCAGCCCGACGACAACATGTTCAGCGACTACATCAGCGAGGTCAGTGGGGTGCGTGGATAGACACTAGGGGGTGCTAGAGAGCATCAGCGAGGTCAGTGGCGTCCACTGACAGACACTAGGGGGTGCTAGTGCACTAGAGACTACATCAGCGAGGTCAGTGGCGCGCACGGACAGACACTAGGGGGTGCTAGAGCACCAGACAACATGTTCAGCGACTACATCAGCGAGGTATATATATTATGGTCTGCTCTGACTCCGTTGTCGTCGAAAACTATTCAAGAGACTAATGACTAAACTTTCCCCAAGCCATTGGACTTTTAACTCTTTTTTTGCCAGATATGTATATATTCCTACTAAAACAACAACTTTGGAGTATTTTTCGGAGAAAACAAGCAACAAAGAAACGACAATGAGTGGATCCTTATGGGAGGCGAGCGTATTGTTCCTCACGATGGGAAGAACGTGGGCGCTGTCTAGCAGCCTGGGCAGCTAGAGGCGGGATCAAGGCAGGACTGTGTATGCCTTGATCCCGCCTCTAGCTGCCGCTGATTGGCCAGGCCGTTTGGTGGCCGGAGCATCGAGTCTGCCTGAGAGTTCCCAGATGGGAGCAGGAGGGGGGGAACCCAGTGTACTCTCTGCTGCCCCATCTGGCGGAGTCAGGTTACCCTTATGGGTCTGTAACTCAGAGTGTGTACGAATACTCTCAGAGTTAAATTAACAGATAAACAAATAAAAATTGGGGGTCCCAGAGATAGAAATGCCATTCAATGGAGGTCCGTACACTAATGCATGTCAATTCAATCTATCTATCCGTCTAGGTGGAGAGGACGTTCGGCAACCTGCACCTGAAGGACAGCAACCTGTACCAGGACCACTACCTGCACCACCACCACATGGGGGGCTCGTTGCTGGGTCTGGGCGGGGGGCCGTCGCCCAACAGGCCCCACAGCCTGGGCAGCGGGAGCTCGCTGGACGGGGGCGGCATGTTCGACTGCGACAGCCTGGGCGGCGGAGGCGGCGGAGGGGGGGTGGTGGCTCCCATCTTCACCACCCAGCCCCGCTCGGCGCTCACCCACCGCAACATGAGCAAGTTCGACCTGCTGTCCGGCCAGACTCCGCCTCCGCCCGGCCAGGGGGGCGGCGGCCTGTTCAAGGGAGGCCTGCCCGACCTCTACGGGAAGTTCTCCTTCAAGGGCGGCGCGTCCAGCTCGGGCTACATCCCCGGCCAGGGCTACTACGGCGGCGCGGGGAGAGTGCTGGACGACACGGGGACCATACGCTCGGACGTGTCGGACATCTCCACGCACACGGTGACCTACGGCAACCTGGAGGGCAACGCCAAGAAGCGCCGGCAGTACCGCGACAGCCTGAAGAAGAGGCCGGCGTCGGCCAAGTCCCGGCGGGAGCTGGACGAGATCGAGCTGGGCTACCGGAGGAAGCCGTACCACATCAGCCACCACCACTACCACCACCACCACCGCTCGGCCTCCCCCCCGCCGCCCGCCCTGCCGCTGCCGCCGCCGTCGGAGCGCAAGAGGAACGGCGGCAACCCCGCCTACCTGTTCCGGGACAAGGAGGCGAGCGTCAGGGATTTCTACTTGGACCAGTTCCGGCCCAAGGAGGGCGTGCCCCAATGGGAGCACGTGGACCTGACGGACGGCCCCGGAGGAGGAGGGGGAGTGGGGGGAGGAGGAGGAGGAGGAGGAGGAGGAGGGACCACCTGCACCTCCCTGGTTCCCGTGGACGACTTCCTGAAGAGCAAACCCAATAAGAAGTCGGACTCGAAAAGCGGCACCGGGGCCGGGCTGGCGGGGGGCGAGTGGGAGTGTCGGAACTGCCGGGCCGGTGGAGGTGGTGGAGGAGGAGGAGGGGGCAAGCAGATGTCCATGCATGGGGGGAGTGGGGGTGGTGGAGGGGGGTACGGCGGCGTCGGCTGCGTGTCCTCTGCGGGCGGAGGAGGGGGCAACAGTCGGCCCAGCTCGGCCACCTGCATGCGCTGCGAGGGCTGCAAAAAGACAGGCAACCTCTACGACATCAGCGAGGACAACAACCACCTCTTGGAACAGATGGGGGGAGGTGGGGGAGGAGGGGGAGGGGGAGGAGGCGGCCCCCAGCCGCAGCCACAGCGGCGAAAAAGCGGCGGCGGCAATAAGCTGCTCCGGCGGCAGCACTCCTACGACGCGTTTGTCGACCTCCAGAAAGAGGAGTTGTCGGGTGGTGGTGGTGGGGGGGGGGGTGGCGAACCTGATGGGGGGTCTGGGAGGAGGAGGCGGGGGAGGGGGGGGGATGCTGCCCCCGCCTCGGAGCGTCAGCCTGAAGGAGAAGGAGCGCTACCTGGAGGGCACCAGCCCCTTCGCGCACATTTTCGATCGCCAGGGCGGCGGCTCGGAGAGAGACAGGGAGAGAGACAGAGACCCGCTGTTCTACGGAGGGGGAGGAGGCCTGTTCCGAGGCGGCGAGGGACTCCACCGCCGCTCGGTCGGCGAGAGAGACACGCGGGACAGAGACAGATCCCTGATGGAAGGAGGAGGAGGAGGGTTGGGGTCGGGATTCTCCCTGTCCAAATCCCTTTACCCGGACCGGGTCAACCAAAACCCCTTTATACCCACCTTCGACGACGACCAGTGCCTCATGCACGGCGCCAAACAGTACTACATGCAGAAGCAGCAGCAGCAGGTCGCCCACGAAGACAGCCGGATAAGTGACTTCGGGGGAGGAGGGGGCGTGACGTCGTACCTGCCCGCGTCTGCCGCGGCGGGGATGATGTCCAACGTGAGCCGCTTCCCCAAGGAGCTGCATCACGGCTCCATGCTGGGGGTGGGGCCCCCGCGGCCCTTCAACGGAAGCAACGGCCATGTGTACGAGAAACTCTCCAGCATTGAGTCTGACGTCTGAAGAAGCAGGAGATAGGCCGGTGGGGGTGTCAGGACAGGAGGGAAGAAGGGTGTAGCGTTGGGGAGGAAATCAGGGATTGATTCCGAGATAGCATCCACTCACTAGTATAGGGGCCCCAACATGATGGTACAAAGACTGAAAAACTAGTCTGTACCGAAGGGCCCCAACATGATGGTACAAAGACTGAAAAACTAGTCTGTATCGAAGGGCCCCAACATGATGGTACAAAGACTGAAAAACTAGTCTGTACCGAAGGGCCCCAACATGATGGTAAAAGGAGAGAGCTAAAGGCTTTAGAGGAGCTTGAACCCCATCATCCCTGTCCCTATTCTGGGCATGATAGGGGAACATTTGGTCAAAATAGCACATCGACATGCCCCCACTCCTGGATCAGCTCTGCAGCTGTTTTCGGCAAAGATATTTGGAATAGGGGGAGGGGGAGGAGGGCGCCACGGATAGACCGTTGGGGTGACCACCGGTCAATTAAGTATGTGCTGGGTTTAAGTGGTTAGGCAAAACCAGCGGCGCATATAGTGAGTTAGGACTGGAGGGGCCATGCTATAAGCCTTACTCAAATCATGGTCAAAGCTATTATAGTATTGCAGGCACACAGAGTCCATTAGTCCCACCACCACCACACACACACACGCACGCACGCACACACACACACACACGCACACACGTGCGCACACACACAAGCTCACACATTGAACACTCGAGTACTTCAGGGTCACACACAGGCGAGGCACTACTAGTCCAGTGTGTTCTGGGTCATTAAGAGGAAGACGACACCTCGCCACGGTCGGTTCGATATCGGGGGAGAGGTGTGAGCCTGCCTGGAGAGAGATGTGACGGCCGTCTGTGCAGCTCCCGCAGGGCGCCTTTATATGAGGAGAGTGTACGAGGAGGTAGAGAGAGAGAGAGAGGGGGGAGGGGGGGGGCCGGAGTCAGTGCCCATCTGCTCCCCCTGTCACCACGGAAACAGAGACGTTCTCACACCCTGTTAACGAGGAAAAACCCTGGACGCCGGAAGTGACTGCATGGTGGTGCTTTTCTCTGGCTCTCCGTAACGAGAAGAAGAAGGAGAGAATACAGCCTGGCCGTCGGTCGCTCCTTCAATCCTCTCCGTAAGGAGAAGATGAAGGAGAGAATACAGCCTGGCCGTCGGTCGCTCCTTCAATCCTCTCCGTAAGGAGAAGATGAAGGAGAGAATACAGCCTGGTCGTCGGTCGCTCCTTCAATCCTCTCCGTAAGGAGAAGATGAAGGAGAGAATACATCCTGGCCGTCGGTCGCTCCTTCAATCCTCCCTCCCTCCCACTGCCCGGCACTTTTACACACTCTCTCTATGTCTCTCTATCTCTCTCTCTCTCTGTGTGCCCCGGCCCCACCCCACCTCACCTCCACCTCTTCCTACTTCACTGACGCTCTCGTTTGCTATTAAGAAGTACAATCATGAGACGATAATAAGACATTCTTTACAAGAAATAACAGGGTATAAGAACAACAACAATAATATTATTAACATTGTGAATAACAAAGATATTACCATTGATTACGATAACACTGGTTACGATATCACTACTTTGTTTGTTTGTTTGTTTGTTTTGTATAGTTTTTTCTCCCTTGTTCTCACATTCTGCTCGGTATCAGATTTGCGATCACTGCTGTTTTTTACGCCGTGTCGTTATTTCCTCTGCCTAGCCCCCTCGCCGCCGGCAACGGGAAACCCAGGTTGATCTCCGACATAAAAACGTCAAGCCGGGAAAGACTGAACGAGGTCCTCTATAATAAGCTCACGTTGTTTTGGTCACTGGACATTATTACTCCATAGAGAGATGAACGTTAGATGTGTGGAAGTCATGATGTACATTGCTGACAGGTTCCCAGTGGTGGAAAATAAGTACTCAATTGTTTTGCTTAAGTAAAAGTACCAATACTGCAATTTTGAAGTAAAAGTACGGAATTGAAAATGTACTTGAGTAAAAGTACAAAAGTATCGGCATCAAAATGTACTTAAAGTAAAAGTACTCATATTGCAGAATGTCCCATTTCACAAGTTCAAAATGTGTACAAAATCTATTGAAAATAGCCCATCTACAAGCTCACAATGCGTCGCATTGTGAGCTTGTAGATCGGCTATTTTCAAATGGACGAAATGTATAGGGTTGAAGTGGTTAATGTTTTCTAATCAAAATTAAAATCGCCAAAGTAACTATAGTGACTAAAGTTTTCAAATAATTGTGGTGTAGTAAAACTAACATGTTGGCTCTGAGATGTAGTGGAGTAGAAGTAAAAGTACTGGAAATTGTAAATACTCAAGTAAAGTACAAATACCTCAAAATTGTACTTAAGTAAAGTACAAGTACTTAGTTACTTTCCACCACTGCAGGTTCCTCATTCAATAAGGTCCTTGGTTGTGTTGTTTTTATTTTTTTTCCATGGCATTATAATTAACTTTAACCCTGGCATCCCGGTTTTGGGGGCGTGTCATAGGCAGGGGGGGGGGGGGGGGGGGACAATAATTAGATGTTCTTGTTTAACGTTTTTATTAAAATAGCAGATATATACAAGCTCACCGCTCGTGGCATCATCTTCGTGACTACATCGGGAGCTCGTCAAGCTCCACGACGTCACAACCGCCGCGCGAGAGCTCGTCAAGCTCCACGACGTCACAACCGCCGCGCGAGAGCTCGTCAAGCTCCGCAACGTCACAACCGCCACGCGAGAGCTCGTCAAGCTCTACGACGTCACAACCGCCGCGCGAGAGCTCGTCAAGCTCCACGACGTCACAACCGCCGCGCGAGAGCTCGTCAAGCTCCACGACGTCACAACCGCCGCGCGAGAGCTCGTCAAGCTCCACGATGTCACAACCGCCGCGCGAGAGCTCGTCAAGCTCCACGACGTCACAACCGCCGCGCGAGAGCTCGTCAAGCTCCACGACGTCACAACCGCCGCGCGAGTCGTGAGCTTTGTATACTATCGGGGCTATTTTCCAAAAATGGTGGCTGGTGGGCGGGGCTTGAAGATTCTGGGAGGAAAGGACGTGCCTTAATCGGTCTCCAGTTCGATCTGTGGATCGGGGTCCTCTCTCCTCACACATGGGAGAAACCCATTCACTAAAGCCCAAAACCACTGTATACTATGGCATGACTGCTAGAACGGCTATAAGGGATACAAGATAATGGCATCACTAATTTTCACACAGACACACACACACACCATTTTGGAAAGAACATGGGCCTCTTTCCCTATATATACTTCACCTTCACAGGTGTTACCGCTGATACTAATGAAGGCTCTGTTGCATTCTGGGTGGCGTGCTGCTGCTATTGTGCATGTTGTGCTCGACTGGGAACACTCTGCTACACGGTACACCAGTACGTGTGTATGTAACTCTGAGAGTGTACAAATGGAACCAAACCCCATAGTGCTATATTGCAAGTGACTGCAAAAGTGTTAAGGCAGTCTGTAGGACACAATGCTCAGAAAGACATAATAATGAGGCAACACAATGATTCAGAGTTTGGAAGTATTAGTATTTTACTCGAGTAAGGAGCCAAGAACTTACATGACCAGTTCACGTAATGGAAACCCCAGTCTGACTCAAAGAGTAACATGGGATCACAGCTTTTATAGCTTTCACTCCCCCAACAGCCAACCCCCCAACATAGCCCCAAGGAATGGGACAGTAACCCCACAGGGGTGTGACAGATTAGATAACCTCAGAGTGCAATAAAGGGGGTTGGTTCCATTTGTACACTCTCAAGAGTTAACCACTGCACACTACATGCAGTGCAAATCTTTTAATATTATATTCTTTCAGATCGTTGCTTCTGGGGTGTCCCTGGAACAACATATTTTCAGACGGGGGTCCAACGGCCATATACAGATAATTCTGGGGATCCTTGACATGAAATATTGAGCACCACTGATATAGAAACATAGGTATTTCAGAAAACTTTCATGATTTAGAAGACTTTTTTTAAACAACGCTAACACCTGTGAAGGAAGTATATTCACGGTTATTCTGTGTGCAATATATAGCCCATTATTTCACTCAGATTATGTCAACCGTGGTCCAGCATTCCTCCCCTCTATGACAAATAGGACAGACAGATGTACATCCCGTCACGCCAACAACAAGACAACCAAGTATTGGCCGCTTGTCTTTATTCAGGATACGCGATATAACGGTCATATACACACCAGGCCCCCCCGCCCCGCACGGAGGCTCAACTTTCGTTTTCTGCCAACTGCCACCATAGTATCTCACGTCACGTGAGATACAGGCTATACACGTCACTCACAGGCTAGAGAGGTCTATGCAGCCCGTCGCAGCCCCGCCCCCCCTTCGGAACGACGAGGGCACTAGGAAATAATTCCCCAAATAATTCCCCATTCGTTTAATAATTAAAAAGAAAAAATGGGTTTATTTGTCATGATTTGTCAACTCGGCTGTTGGCAATAATATGCCAACATTTTAATGACCCTTTTTTTTTGGTATTCAGACAGCCAGCGATGGGTAAAACACTCCCCAAAAAATGTAGTCTCTGTGAACACATCTAGGGGGCCGCAATCTGCATTCAAAGATGTTCCTATAGAAGCTTTGTCCCCGATCGCAATGACTAACCAATCAGGAAGTAGACAGGCAAATCAACCAATGACAAAGCTTCTAGGAAAATCTTTGAATGCAGATTGCGGCCCCTAGATGTGTCACAGAGACTAAATTATTTTTGGGAGTGTTCTACCCATTGTTGGCTGTCTGAAAAAGAGGGGGAAAAAAAGAAAAAGGTCATTAGAATTTTGACATATTATTTCTTATAGCAACTTTAAATAAATACTTTTTGAAATGTCTATGGGGGAAATGAATGGGGAATGACTGCACACTCAGAACGTATAAAACATTTGCCTGGAAACCGTAATGTGGTTAATATTAATAATGCTCTGTCGTTTATCTCTTGGTGAAATACTATGTATTGGAAGTTTGTCATTAATTGCCCGATGATTATTATTATGATGATGTTGATACATAAGCCCATGCAGATTGAGCTGAGAAGGATGTCTATTTCAGGCAGGTGTCTATATATATATATATATATATATATATATATATATATATATATACATACCGAGTACCGACCAAGGCAAGGAGAAGGCAGCAGAGCGGCGGCCATATTGAGAATGCTTAATGGGTCGTTCTGACTGATGTCGATAATGGTCCTTTTAGCTTGGAGGAGGAGACCTCATTTCTTTGCGCGGGACCTTTTTTACTCGATATTCTGAGGTCCACACGCTCTCAACAGACATGCCTTAACCCTCCCCACCCCCCGCCGCCCCCCCCACCCCCCCATCATCATGATGACTCAGCGTTTATTACACTGTACGGAATAAAGAGGCCTCTCTATATTAGTTATTTAAAGGCTCTGCTCTTGGATTAGCAGCCGGTGTCAGAAGTTCAAGGGCTGCGGGGAGATTGCGGTCGGCACGCACGCAACGCACGCACGCGCGCACGCACGCCATACAGAGAGATTGGAGCTGCTGAATTGTGTGTGTGTGTAAATGCACCACTGTAATGGGGGGGGGGGGGGGGGGGGGGGGCAAATTGTGATTGAATAACAGCTGTAATCCCCCCCCCCCCCCCCCCCACAACGCCAACCTGTTGATTAGTATTCAGTTATTCATCATGGCCTCTCCTCCTCCTACTCTTTCCTCTCTCTCTCCTCGTTTCGTAGAAGCGAGACGCATCGAGTTTAGCCTTAAATCAACTAACCTCCCCCCCCTGCACCCCAACCTCACCACTCTCCCATGTGAATTGATATAGGGGATCTTTGGAGATTTTTTTATTACGCATATGGTTCTGAAGGGTCAGGGCAAGGGCTCTGGTCCTATAGCCTTATAAGGACTTCTCCTTAAGGCTATAGATGTCACTCGCGACTTCCTGCCGCCGCATGAAGGCTGCACTGCAGCCTGTCTGTCGACTTCTGCAAAAATGAAAAAGAACGATTTCCGCTCCTCACCAAAGACGGTTTTGTGCCGGCGAAAGCCTACTTTCCCTAGTGGACGCACTCTGAGCCCCCCTCCCCCCCACACATAAAATGCACTGTTTTGGCCAGAAATATTCAAACGAGGTGGGGGGGGGGGTCTCAGAGTGGACAGGATGTGCAGTCTTCATCCGATGTCAGTCGAGAGTAACACAGCCTTAAAACATTAGCGCCACTTTCGTTCAACTTTGACCCCTCTATCACATGGAACAATTTTTTGGGTCTATAGTATTATCGACACAAAAAACATATAGTTCCGTATGATAGAGGGCTAAAAAATTACCAAAATTGCACGATATGGTAGAAATATGTCAACAATACAAATGACTCTAGTTTTGTGAATTAATTTACATTTAATGCGTGGCCCCCTGTGCCCCCCCACAAAATGACCGTAACTACTTAATGTTCACCAAAACCAGAGTTGAGAACTCCCACCACGGGACTCGGGCAATCAATTAATGGCAAGTATTTCATACAGCTTTAAGTTGAACACTTCTGAACTATCCCACATGTAAGGCTATATGGACCAGAGCTATAGGAGAGGACAAGGAAAGACTGGAGCTAAAGCATCAATCAGTGTTATTCACGCGTCACTATGTAAAACATGTTCACGCGTCACTATGTAAAACATGTTGTAAAACATGTTCCTTTATGTAAAACATGTTCCTTGTAAATATTCTATTTAAAAAGCTCTTTTCACTTTGTACAGTAACAAACAGACAGACAGGATGTATAACTTTCAATATATGTTTTACAGCAATTTAAGAAATAAATAAAACGACAAGATAAAAAAATAAAAGTGATTAAAAAACACACAAAAAATATATACATTAATAAAAATATGCAAAATATTAGTTAAGACACGAATATTACTAATCAAGATAAGTGATATTATGGTGAACCAATTTTGTTTTCTTTGGATCTCATGTTTACTTAAATAGTTTACCGATTAATATACTGATTACTTTAAGAATTATGCTTTTTTTGCTTATTTTCACTAAAGTGTGTGGATACTGAGGATAACTGTTATGTAGGTATAGACATTTTGGTGATTTAAAAAAAAAGGGAAGGTTTAGTTTTTAGGAGTCTTTTCGCTAAGTTTCCCTTGAATTGTGTTAGAGATTCTCTCTCGTTTTTTTTAAGATAAACTTCTTCATGCTTTTTTTCCGAGATAAATGAAATTATCTATACACGTTTATAATGTAATACAAACATTACACGTATACATAGATGATATTTGCATATAGAGGCAGTTTTATTATAATTGTTTTTAAGCTGCGATCCTTGTTAAGAACGTCTGGAGATTATCTGTGTTTTGTTATAGCCCCATTTTTTGCTTTGACCTTTGACCTGGGTTCTAATGGTGATTGGCTGCACACACTTCTATCAGAGCCCTCATTGGCCCCCGGCCTGTCCTATAAGATACTCCCTCTCTGTTTGGGATATATACATCACTGTGGTAAAGGATGACACACACAAACACACACACACGCACGCACACGCACTGGACATTTCCCAGTGCGGACGTTTTTATCAATATATTGCTGAGGATTTCGGTACAAAAAATATCACAGGGAAAAACCGAGTGACTGCAGTTTCATCATGGTGAGGAGGAGGAGTGAAGGTGAAATGCATGTTGTGCAACCCTCTTATAAAACATGAACGAAACATTTCCTCATACTATTATTACATGCGGCGTGTGTACAGTTTGTCACGTGCACGGCGTGTGTACAGTTGTCACGTGCACGGATGTGTTGCTTTGGGGCTGATTTGTTGATTTTCTTCTTTTTTCTTTTTTTTAAATGTGTTCCCATAAATATTACTATACAGCATATAAAAGTCACAGCTTGAAACGTTTCAGCGTAATGGATTCTCATTTGATTTTATGCAACCTTGGAGAAACACTTTGCATAATATATTAGTCACATTTTGGGTGCACAGGCTAGACCATGAGCCAGAGAATATATGATTTGTAATTTGTTATATATTTGCACAGATGTAGTTTATTCACATGCCGTTAAAAATTCATTTTTTTCCTCTGATTACACAATATGTTTCGATAAGCTTCTTTCCAGCTTCAAGGGGACAGATGTATCGTTTGTGAAAAATGTCCCTCAAATGCATTCATGACATATAGAGCAGGGGTGGGCAACTGGCGGCCCGGGGGCCACATGCGGCCCCCACCTTCACTTAATGCGGCCCGCATGTTAATATCAGAATACTGATATATAGTATTGATTTCAGCTGTTACAATTCCAAACCCGCTTTAATTACTTACATGACTAGTATTAAATGACTAGTACTTAATGACTAGTATTAAAATGTTATTGTCTTTTTGTGTCCAATGTAGGTATGTTAACAGTTCATAAAGTTAACACAACTATAACTAAATGCATTTGAAAAGGTTACTTTTCAGGATTCCAATTCAAAAATAGCAAAAACAAAATCAGGTTTTTTTTAGCTTGTACATCGGTTATTTTTGCTACGACAGTAATATGCACTGTGGAGTGAGTGTGGAAATATAGTGGCCATCTCCATCGTCAAAGTTGCCCACCCCTGCTATAGAGGGTCATTAGAAAATCGATTTTATTTTTATTTTTTTATCGTTCACATGAATGGTTTGCCTACTGTATGTTATTGAAGAGCCATGCGCCTCATTGGCCCTCCTCAAACAACAAATACCCCCACATGATGCTTTTTAGATTTACCAAATTATACCAAATCATCTTTGGTGATTTCTGAAGCGAGCAACAACCCTATACATGTGGTAACAAACTGAAGAAAGGCCATGGAGTATCTCAGGTTGGGTACAGCATTGTTGTTTAGCCCATGCAGTCGTTCCCCAAACCTTTTAGCCTGTGACCCAAACGAGAGATTTAGACGTTTGCGCGCCCCGGGACCCAAATTTGTGAAAATAGCAGATCTGAATAAGCACAACGCGTCGCAATCGCGCCACGTTGCGACCTTGTAGATCGGCTATACTTGAAGTACTTCTTAAAAAATTTGATTTTTCTTTGATTTCTTCATTAAATTCCTGCGAAAGTCACTGAATTTTGTTTTTAATTCATGAGATGTTTCGCTTTTTTGGGGGAGTGTTTTTTTTATGTTTTGAAATAATAATTCAAAACCAAATGTCGGAAACAAAAACTAAAAAGGGACCCATAATAACAATGTGTCTGTGACCCACAAATGGGAACCACAAGTGGTTTAGCCCATATCCCATGGCTACATGCTTATGGACACTAGCAGGCCCCTGCCCTTTTACCCGTCTGTAAAACGACTGCCCTCTCCAGACCACGAATGCAGCATTTACTGATGGTGGAAGAAATGCAAATGCCACTCCTTTCCATGCCATACCGGAAGGATTGTTTTTTTTCCGAAGTCTCCTGAACTTGGAAATCCATGCCGTATATACACGCCGCATCTCCACTAGCTAAAGAGTGCTGGGTTTGCGCCACCGAAAATAGCTGATTTACAATCTCTTGTAGATCTGCTATTTTTGTCCAAAGGTATATACGGGATTCATCCTGTCCAGGCCGATGCAGGGTGCAGACTCAGAGTAAGCAGGAGTCTAGTCTTTTATGTCCCATATTACGGCCACCGCGGGTCCCTAGCCTCCCTCCTCCTCCTCTGCACACAAAGGAATGCCAACAACACATTCATTTAAATGGTGTGTGTATAAATGGCGAAACACTGTGTCATATTTTTTTACGGTGCAAGGAATGTGCAGGCTGTGGCAGGTTTAGCGAGCCGGAACATACCGAAGGTGGAGAGAGGGTGTAAATAATATCCTGGGCTGACAGCTATTTTGCTGGTAGAAATACTGCCGCATGGGACCAAATAACAGCATTATAACTCGGGGCAGCTATACAAAGATCGATGATACCTGATTATCTTTTGAATTGATTAACTTTTACACATGTATTCTCACGGTTGAGTTTTTTGCTTCTTTGTTGAAGGGTGTTGTAAACTTGGCATTGTTTTTGCATCAATATTTACATGATTTATGATGATGACTACTGTAAGTAGCACTATCTTTGGGTTGATTATACTCTTTTGGTCAATATAAGGGTTCTATAATACTGTCTTATGAGGGCTGAAAGGATTTAAGCATCATAGAATTTTCATAAATTTCCCATGTCGTTTATCTTGTTTCTGTGCAATGTACATGTGTTAACATTGGGTGACTATAGTTTGAATATCTGTGTGCGTATAAGCGCGTGTGTGCCTATATGCATGTGTGCGTGTGCCTGTGGCTAGCTGGCTGGCCTGCCGTCAGTCCGCGCGCGCGTGCTGACAATGCTATTGCATATAAAAAAGTGGTTAATTTATTTCTAAAACAACTGTTCTCCTTCCTTTTGCTATTGTCCATTTCCATTATCCATGTGGATAACCTGTTGTGTTGTGTTGATTAAATGGAAGAGAACATGGCATAAGGGGGTTGCTGCACATTGTATTTCACAACAGAAAGCCTGGATTTGCAGGTTTGTTGATACACTCATCTTCACTGAAACTGCATAGCCTGGTTGAATTTACTGTGGGTATAGACAAAATGTAAGATATGAATATTATCAATTGTATACATATTAATATACATTATTATTATTATTACCCTTATTATTATTATTATTATTATTATTGGCCATTTTTTCTCATTTTGTGGCCCTTTTGTTTGAAATGTTGCCAAACCTTTTACACCATATGGACAGAAATACGACACAAAAACAAATGACTGTACAGGTTGTGTATATAATGAATATTGGGGAAAAACACTTACCTTCTTTTTTTTGTATGGAAAATGATCAAAGTAATCTCAGTAACAAAATTAACCATAATGTCATTGCAAAAATTGCAAAAAAAAAACAAAAACATAATTAAGGTACTTCTAATAAGGATAATACTGATATACGATGATAATTAAGTGCTCAAATAAGCCTATTCTTTTTCTTTGTACATGGACTAAAAAAAGAAGTGTTGAGAATTAATAATAAAAAACGATACGTTTCATGAATATATGGGACAAAGTGTATTTTTTCCCCTCCCTTCTACCATGATGTGACCCCCTCCCCCTCCACCCCCCCCCCCCCTCTCCCCCTCCACCCCCGCCCCAACCCCAATTTTTCTTCTCCCTTCCCTTTCAAGTCACTTTGAAGATTGGCTGTATGCTCCTCACAACATCTTGTGCTGCTCCGATGCGCTCCATTGGGCGATATATATTTTTAGAACTCATGACATCAAATTTTATATATTCTTTATTTTTTGAACTTTGAACATTCAGTGGATTTTTCTGTGGTCTGGAATATAAAGGCTCAGAGAAAAAGAGTCCTGTGATGATTGGCCCAGAGAAAAAGAGTGCTGTGATGATTGGCCCTTTGACTTTGATGTCAGAGTCCATTAATCCCACCCAGGAGGTGATGATTGACAGGCACCCACAGGCGAATATTTTTTTATTTTTTTCCCCAGCCAATGGTATAGTCTCAAACGTCGCCTAAGCCAATTGGAGTCTGCACCACTCGTGTAGCCAATCACGTAGTATAGCGACCTATAGTCATGATTGGCTGCCGCCTAAGCCCCGCCCCGCACCGCGGGATACTGACGGCCAGTGCCGGCAACTCCGCAGCTCTAAGCTAAGTATAGCTAGCTGCTAATGCTATGAGCTAACTGCATGGACAGCAGCAAAGCCACGACAAAAAAACAGTGATTGAACCACGAAACAGAACGTCGGAAATGAAGGCAAACAACGGCCGCGAGGTTGTGACACAGAAACATACACGTTACAAAAATAATAATAGAATCATAATAATAATATAATAATAATAATATGGGGACGGAGACGCTTGCTTGACAAATATGACTATGTCACAATGTCTTGGGGGGGGGGGGTTTTGCAGCTGAAAAGGCCACAGAACATGGGAAGACATGCTTTTGCTTTACTTACTTACTTACTTCTGTTCTTCGCCCCCAATGGGGCATAAGGCATCGTTAATGTTCCTCCACCTATCACGGTGTTTGGCAACCAGTTGCGCCATGCCCATAGAGTAATAAAAGTATAGAGACCGAACCAGAGCGTTCATTTCAATAGAAGTTGCTTAGTGGCGTTTTGAAGCACCCGGAAGACTGCCGGAAGTACAATTATAACTCAATGGATCTGGACCTAAAATCTGAGGTCCGGGGCTAACACACGTGACGTCATGAACGTCCGTCCACCTCCATGAAAGTGCTGCAATTCCACATTTCGCCAGTAGGTAGTGGCAGCTTCAACGTTGGATAGCCTTACTGGGGGCTTGGCCGTGCCCCATGAGAGACCCATCGCCTCTACCGTTCTGCGCCAGGTGATCTTATAGGTCAACCTCGTTTCCTTTCCCCTGGGGGTGTCCATCTGAGGGCCACCTTGGGGATCCGCTCTGGGAAGACATATTTGAATATTATAACCACACCTGGGGCTCATAGAATTGATTGCATATACAGTATAGGGCCTAAATGGAAACAAGACAGCAAGGACTTTTTTGTGCTTTCCCCTTTGGACTGAGTGTTTGACTGTACTTTTTATACATTTCTGTCTAATAGACTATTAATCAATCAATCAATCAATCAATCAATCGACACATACAAGACAGAAAAAGTACAAAAAGCACGGCACTCCATCTTTATGAATTGTCCCATGATGAAGTTCCCTTGGCCTGGGTACATGAACATGGCTCTCATGTCACCCAGGTTTGACCACTGTACAGACAGTGCCTCTCTCCTCACCTCCTGTATGTCTCTCTCCCTCTCTCTCTCTCTCTCTCTCTCTCTCTTTCTCTCTCTCTCTCTCTCTTTCTCTCTCTCTCTCTCTCTCTTCTTTCTTTAAAGGTATATTCAGTGATTTCACTTAATTCAAATATCACTTATTTTTTCTTATTTTTTGGATAATCCTCCCTACTATAAAGTGTGCTGACCATATAAGGAGTTCCTCCCTGTCCCCAGTGAGCCCCTGGGGTAAAAAAAAACCCTAGTTTCGGTTTGGGCTTTGGGTGGCAAAGCCTTCATCCAATCAGGATGAGAGGGGCCTTCCTCCAATCATGATCGAGTGGGGCGGGCATTGGTGCATGTGCTGTTGGTCTGTTGTACTTCCCCCACTGTAGAGCGTGTGCATGTGCGGGTGGACCGGGGTTTTTTACAAATCACCCAAATCACTGAATGCTCCTTTAACAGGCTTTATTGGCATGACATTTTACAAGTGTTGCCAAAGCACAATCACAAATACGACAAACAACAACATAACATAATATCAATGAAATGAAAAAATAAATAAAATAAGATAAAGCAGGTGGTGCAGAAAATAAAACATGCATGGCAATATGTGTGTCCTACTGGTTGTCCCTTTTCTTGTGACAGGAATTGACATATTTTGCAGCCAAAACTGCACATTCTTTCTGTTCCCCCAGAAGGAGTGGTAATTTATCCCTTTCTGTCATACTTCGGAATTCTGGGAAATTTGTTTCAAATTTTGGGAAGAACTCCTCTCTAATATTTGTGTAGTTTTTACATTGTGTTAAGAAGTGTAACTCTGTCTCTATAGCTCCGTCATCACAGTGACAGCACAGCCTCTCCTCTCTGGGCAGCCAGGTCTGTCTGTGTCTGCCCTTCTCTATTGCCAGACTATGATCACTCAGTCTGTACATTGTCAAAGTCTTTCTCTCTCTCTGCTCAGCAAGGGTACAGGAGTTTTTGGTCTGAGGGTGGCATGGCTTCCGGGGAGATAAGATGGAGAGGAGAGGAGAGGAGAGGAGAGGAGAGGAGAGGAGAGCAAGAGGAGAAAGGGGATGAGATGAAACAGGAGGAGAGGAGGGGAACTGAGAGGTTTCTCGCTGTGGAACATGGACCATATGTTGACCTGTTTGCCTCATGGCATGGCTCTGGGTCTCTGCTATAGCTCTGGTCCATAGAGGACTCATGGCTCTGGTTCTCTGCTATAGCTCTGGTCCATAGTGGACTGGCTCTGGGTCTCTGCTATAGCTCTGGTCCATAGTGGACTGGCTCTGGGTCTCTGCTATAGCTCTGGTCCATAGTGGACTCATGGCTCTGGGTCTCTGCTATAGCTCTGGTCCATAGTGGACTCATAGCTCTGGGTCTCTGCTATAGCTCTGGTCCATAGTGGACTCATGGCTCTGGGTCTCTGCTATAGCTCTGGTCCATAGTGGACTCATAGCTCTGGGTCTCTGCTATATAGCTCTGGTCCATAGAGGACTCATAGCTCTGGGTCTCTGCTATAGCTCTGGTCCATAGTGGACTCATAGCTCTGGGTCTCTGCTATAGCTCTGGTCCATAGTGGACTCATGGCTCTGGGTCTCTGCTATAGCTCTGGTCCATAGTGGACTCATAGCTCTGGGTCTCTGCTATAGCTCTGGTCCATAGTGGACTCATAGCTCTGGGTCTCTGCTAGCTCTGGTCCATAGTGGACTCATAGCTCTGGGTCTCTGCTAGCTCTGGTCCATAGAGGACTCATAGCTCTGGGTCTCTGCTAGCTCTGGTCCATAGTGGACTCATAGCTCTGGGTCTCTGCTAGCTCTGGTCCATAGTGGACTCATAGCTCTGGGTCTCTGCTATAGCTCTGGTCCATAGAGGACTCATAGCTCTGGGTCTCTGCTATAGCTCTGGTCCATAGAGGACTCATAGCTCTGGGTCTCTGCTATAGCTCTGGTCCATAGTGGACTCATGGCATGGTTCTGGGTCTCTGCTATAGCTCTGGTCCATAGAGGACTCATAGCTCTGGGTCTCTGCTATAGCTCTGGTCCATAGTGGACTCATAGCTCTGGGTCTCTGCTATAGCTCTGGTCCATAGTGGACTGGCTCTGGGTCTCTGCTATAGCTCTGGTCCATAGTGGACTGGCTCTGGGTCTCTGCTATAGCTCTGGTCCATAGAGGACTCATGGCTCTGGTTCTCTGCTATAGCTCTGGTCCATAGTGGACTCATGGCTCTGGTTCTCTGCTATAGCTCTGGTCCATAGAGGACTCATGGCTCTGGGTCTCTGCTATAGCTCTGGTCCATAGTGGACTCATGGCTCTGGTTCTCTGCTATAGCTCTGGTCCATAGAGGACTCATGGCTCTGGGTCTCTGCTATAGCTCTGGTCCATAGTGGACTCATGGCTCTGGGTCTCTGCTATAGCTCTGGTCCATAGTGGACTCATGGCTCTGGGTCTCTGCTATAGCTCTGGTCCATAGTGGACTCATAGCTCTGGGTCTCTGCTATAGCTCTGGTCCATAGTGGACTCATGGCTCTGGGTCTCTGCTATAGCTCTGGTCCATAGTGGACTCATGGCTCTGGGTCTCTGCTATAGCTCTGGTCCATAGTGGACTCATAGCTCTGGGTCTCTGCTATAGCTCTGGTCCATAGTGGACTCATAGCTCTGGGTCTCTGCTATAGCTCTGGTCCATAGTGGACTCATGGCTCTGGGTCTCTGCTATAGCTCTGGTCCATAGTGGACTGGCTCTGGGTCTCTGCTATAGCTCTGGTCCATAGTGGACTGGCTCTGGGTCTCTGCTATAGCTCTGGTCCATAGTGGACTCATAGCTCTGGGTCTCTGCTATAGCTCTGGTCCATAGTGGACTCATAGCTCTGGGTCTCTGCTATAGCTCTGGTCCATAGTGGACTCATAGCTCTGGGTCTCTGCTAGCTCTGGTCCATAGTGGACTCATAGCTCTGGGTCTCTGCTATAGCTCTGGTCCATAGTGGACTCAT
>NW_027638397.1:0-34009 GCF_951216825.1 Electrona antarctica | reverse complement strand
TAAATGTCACTTTCACAGCGAAATAAGCCCAGTTTGGCCCTGTTCACTTTTGCTTAGCAGAGTCTGTATCTTCAAAACTAGACACTCTGCAGGCCTATAAGCTTGGCTGGGGGCAGAGAAGCAGAGTCTGAGCAGCTACAGGAAGGATGGAGGGGTTCAGACAAGGTTTTCCAACTCCGTGCCTAAATGTCACTTTCACAGCGAAATAAGCCCAGTTTGGCCCTGTTCACTTTTGCTTAGCAGAGTCTGTATCTTCAAAACTAGACACTCTGCAGGCCTATAAGCTTGGCTGGGGGCAGAGAAGCAGAGTCTGAGCAGCTACAGGAAGGATGGAGGGGTTCAGACAAGGTTTTCCAACTCCGTGCCTAAATGTCACTTTCACAGCGAAATAAGCCCAGTTTGGCCCTGTTCACTTTTGCTTAGCAGAGTCTGTATCTTCAAAACTAGACACTCTGCAGGCCTATAAGCTTGGCTGGGGGCAGAGAAGCAGAGTCTGAGCAGCTACAGGAAGGATGGAGGGGTTCAGACAAGGTTTTCCAACTCCGTGCCTAAATGTCACTTTCACAGCGAAATAAGCCCAGTTTGGCCCTGTTCACTTTTGCTTAGCAGAGTCTGTATCTTCAAAACTAGACACTCTGCAGGCCTATAAGCTTGGCTGGGGGCAGAGAAGCAGAGTCTGAGCAGCTACAGGAAGGATGGAGGGGTTCAGACAAGGTTTTCCAACTCCGTGCCTAAATGTCACTTTCACAGCGAAATAAGCCCAGTTTGGCCCTGTTCACTTTTGCTTAGCAGAGTCTGTATCTTCAAAACTAGACACTCTGCAGGCCTATAAGCTTGGCTGGGGGCAGAGAAGCAGAGTCTGAGCAGCTACAGGAAGGATGGAGGGGTTCAGACAAGGTTTTCCAACTCCGTGCCTAAATGTCACTTTCACAGCGAAATAAGCCCAGTTTGGCCCTGTTCACTTTTGCTTAGCAGAGTCTGTATCTTCAAAACTAGACACTCTGCAGGCCTATAAGCTTGGCTGGGGGCAGAGAAGCAGAGTCTGAGCAGCTACAGGAAGGATGGAGGGGTTCAGACAAGGTTTTCCAACTCCGTGCCTAAATGTCACTTTCACAGCGAAATAAGCCCAGTTTGGCCCTGTTCACTTTTGCTTAGCAGAGTCTGTATCTTCAAAACTAGACACTCTGCAGGCCTATAAGCTTGGCTGGGGGCAGAGAAGCAGAGTCTGAGCAGCTACAGGAAGGATGGAGGGGTTCAGACAAGGTTTTCCAACTCCGTGCCTAAATGTCACTTTCACAGCGAAATAAGCCCAGTTTGGCCCTGTTCACTTTTGCTTAGCAGAGTCTGTATCTTCAAAACTAGACACTCTGCAGGCCTATAAGCTTGGCTGGGGGCAGAGAAGCAGAGTCTGAGCAGCTACAGGAAGGATGGAGGGGTTCAGACAAGGTTTTCCAACTCCGTGCCTAAATGTCACTTTCACAGCGAAATAAGCCCAGTTTGGCCCTGTTCACTTTTGCTTAGCAGAGTCTGTATCTTCAAAACTAGACACTCTGCAGGCCTATAAGCTTGGCTGGGGGCAGAGAAGCAGAGTCTGAGCAGCTACAGGAAGGATGGAGGGGTTCAGACAAGGTTTTCCAACTCCGTGCCTAAATGTCACTTTCACAGCGAAATAAGCCCAGTTTGGCCCTGTTCACTTTTGCTTAGCAGAGTCTGTATCTTCAAAACTAGACACTCTGCAGGCCTATAAGCTTGGCTGGGGGCAGAGAAGCAGAGTCTGAGCAGCTACAGGAAGGATGGAGGGGTTCAGACAAGGTTTTCCAACTCCGTGCCTAAATGTCACTTTCACAGCGAAATAAGCCCAGTTTGGCCCTGTTCACTTTTGCTTAGCAGAGTCTGTATCTTCAAAACTAGACACTCTGCAGGCCTATAAGCTTGGCTGGGGGCAGAGAAGCAGAGTCTGAGCAGCTACAGGAAGGATGGAGGGGTTCAGACAAGGTTTTCCAACTCCGTGCCTAAATGTCACTTTCACAGCGAAATAAGCCCAGTTTGGCCCTGTTCACTTTTGCTTAGCAGAGTCTGTATCTTCAAAACTAGACACTCTGCAGGCCTATAAGCTTGGCTGGGGGCAGAGAAGCAGAGTCTGAGCAGCTACAGGAAGGATGGAGGGGTTCAGACAAGGTTTTCCAACTCCGTGCCTAAATGTCACTTTCACAGCGAAATAAGCCCAGTTTGGCCCTGTTCACTTTTGCTTAGCAGAGTCTGTATCTTCAAAACTAGACACTCTGCAGGCCTATAAGCTTGGCTGGGGGCAGAGAAGCAGAGTCTGAGCAGCTACAGGAAGGATGGAGGGGTTCAGACAAGGTTTTCCAACTCCGTGCCTAAATGTCACTTTCACAGCGAAATAAGCCCAGTTTGGCCCTGTTCACTTTTGCTTAGCAGAGTCTGTATCTTCAAAACTAGACACTCTGCAGGCCTATAAGCTTGGCTGGGGGCAGAGAAGCAGAGTCTGAGCAGCTACAGGAAGGATGGAGGGGTTCAGACAAGGTTTTCCAACTCCGTGCCTAAATGTCACTTTCACAGCGAAATAAGCCCAGTTTGGCCCTGTTCACTTTTGCTTAGCAGAGTCTGTATCTTCAAAACTAGACACTCTGCAGGCCTATAAGCTTGGCTGGGGGCAGAGAAGCAGAGTCTGAGCAGCTACAGGAAGGATGGAGGGGTTCAGACAAGGTTTTCCAACTCCGTGCCTAAATGTCACTTTCACAGCGAAATAAGCCCAGTTTGGCCCTGTTCACTTTTGCTTAGCAGAGTCTGTATCTTCAAAACTAGACACTCTGCAGGCCTATAAGCTTGGCTGGGGGCAGAGAAGCAGAGTCTGAGCAGCTACAGGAAGGATGGAGGGGTTCAGACAAGGTTTTCCAACTCCGTGCCTAAATGTCACTTTCACAGCGAAATAAGCCCAGTTTGGCCCTGTTCACTTTTGCTTAGCAGAGTCTGTATCTTCAAAACTAGACACTCTGCAGGCCTATAAGCTTGGCTGGGGGCAGAGAAGCAGAGTCTGAGCAGCTACAGGAAGGATGGAGGGGTTCAGACAAGGTTTTCCAACTCCGTGCCTAAATGTCACTTTCACAGCGAAATAAGCCCAGTTTGGCCCTGTTCACTTTTGCTTAGCAGAGTCTGTATCTTCAAAACTAGACACTCTGCAGGCCTATAAGCTTGGCTGGGGGCAGAGAAGCAGAGTCTGAGCAGCTACAGGAAGGATGGAGGGGTTCAGACAAGGTTTTCCAACTCCGTGCCTAAATGTCACTTTCACAGCGAAATAAGCCCAGTTTGGCCCTGTTCACTTTTGCTTAGCAGAGTCTGTATCTTCAAAACTAGACACTCTGCAGGCCTATAAGCTTGGCTGGGGGCAGAGAAGCAGAGTCTGAGCAGCTACAGGAAGGATGGAGGGGTTCAGACAAGGTTTTCCAACTCCGTGCCTAAATGTCACTTTCACAGCGAAATAAGCCCAGTTTGGCCCTGTTCACTTTTGCTTAGCAGAGTCTGTATCTTCAAAACTAGACACTCTGCAGGCCTATATCAGCCCAATATCAATATCAGCCCAATATCAATATCAGCCCAATATCAATATCAGCCCAATATCAATATCAGCCCAATATCAATATCAGCCCAATATCAATATCAGCCCAATATCAATATCAGCCCAATATCAATATCAGCCCAATATCAATATCAGCCCAATATCAATATCAGCCCAATATCAATATCAGCCCAATATCAATATCAGCCCAATATCAATATCAGCCCAATATCAATATCAGCCCAATATCAATATCAGCCCAATATCAATATCAGCCCAATATCAACCAATATCAATATCAGCCCAATATCAATATCAGCCCAATATCAATATCAGCCCAATATCAATATCAGCCCAATATCAATATCAGCCCAATATCAATATCAGCCCAATATCAATATCAGCCCAATATCAATATCAGCCCAATATCAATATCAGCCCAATATCAATATCAGCCCAATATCAGCATCAGCCCAATATCAGCATCAGCCCAATATCAGCATCAGCCCAATATCAGCATCAGCCCAATATCAGCATCAGCCCAATATCAGCATCAGCCCAATATCAGCATCAGCCCAATATCAGCATCAGCCCAATATCAGCATCAGCCCAATATCAGCATCAGCCCAATATCAGCATCAGCCCAATATCAGCATCAGCCCAATATCAGCATCAGCCCAATATCAGCATCAGCCCAATATCAGCATCAGCCCAATATCAGCATCAGCCCAATATCAGCATCAGCCCAATATCAGCATCAGCCCAATATCAGCATCAGCCCAATATCAGCATCAGCCCAATATCAGCATCAGCCCAATATCAGCATCAGCCCAATATCAGCATCAGCCCAATATCAAAATCAGCCCAATATCAGCATCAGCCCAATATCAGCATCAGCCCAATATCAGCATCAGCCCAATATCAGCTGATATATTGATATTGGGCTGATATTGATATTGGGCTGATATTGATATTGGGCTGATATTGATATTGGGCTGATATTGATATTGGTTGATATTGGGCTGATATTGATATTGGGCTGATATTGATATTGGGCTGATATTGATATTGGGCTGATATTGATATTGGGCTGATATTGATATTGGGCTGATATTGATATTGGGCTGATATTGATATTGGGCTGATATTGATATTGGGCTGATATTGATATTGGGCTGATATTGATATTGGGCTGATATTGATATTGGGCTGATATTGATATTGGGCTGATATTGATATTGGGCTGATATTGATATTGGGCTGATGCTGATATTGGGCTGATGCTGATATTGGGCTGATGCTGATATTGGGCTGATGCTGATATTGGGCTGATGCTGATATTGGGCTGATGCTGATATTGGGCTGATGCTGATATTGGGCTGATGCTGATATTGGGCTGATGCTGATATTGGGCTGATGCTGATATTGGGCTGATGCTGATATTGGGCTGATGCTGATATTGGGCTGATGCTGATATTGGGCTGATGCTGATATTGGGCTGATGCTGATATTGGGCTGATGCTGATATTGGGCTGATGCTGATATTGGGCTGATGCTGATATTGGGCTGATGCTGATATTGGGCTGATGCTGATATTGGGCTGATGCTGATATTGGGCTGATGCTGATATTGGGCTGATGCTGATATTGGGCTGATGCTGATATTGGGCTGATGCTGATATTGGGCTGATGCTGATATTGGGCTGATGCTGATATTGGGCTGATGCTGATATTGGGCTGATGCTGATATTGGGCTGATGCTGATATTGGGCTGATGCTGATATTGGGCTGATGCTGATATTGGGCTGATGCTGATATTGGGCTGATGCTGATATTGGGCTGATGCTGATATTGGGCTGATGCTGATATTGGGCTGATGCTGATATTGGGCTGATGCTGATATTGGGCTGATGCTGATATTGGGCTGATGCTGATATTGGGCTGATGCTGATATTGGGCTGATGCTGATATTGGGCTGATGCTGATATTGGGCTGATGCTGATATTGGGCTGATGCTGATATTGGGCTGATGCTGATATTGGGCTGATGCTGATATTGGGCTGATGCTGATATTGGGCTGATGCTGATATTGGGCTGATGCTGATATTGGGCTGATGCTGATATTGGGCTGATGCTGATATTGGGCTGATGCTGATATTGGGCTGATGCTGATATTGGGCTGATGCTGATATTGGGCTGATGCTGATATTGGGCTGATGCTGATATTGGGCTGATGCTGATATTGGGCTGATGCTGATATTGGGCTGATGCTGATATTGGGCTGATGCTGATATTGGGCTGATGCTGATATTGGGCTGATGCTGATATTGGGCTGATGCTGATATTGGGCTGATGCTGATATTGGGCTGATGCTGATATTGGGCTGATGCTGATATTGGGCTGATGCTGATATTGGGCTGATGCTGATATTGGGCTGATGCTGATATTGGGCTGATGCTGATATTGGGCTGATGCTGATATTGGGCTGATGCTGATATTGGGCTGATGCTGATATTGGGCTGATGCTGATATTGGGCTGATGCTGATATTGGGCTGATATTGATATTGGGCTGATATAGGCCTGCAGAGTGTCTAGTTTTGAAGATACAGACTCTGCTAAGCAAAAGTGAACAGGGCCAAACTGGGCTTATTTCGCTGTGAAAGTGACATTTAGGCACGGACTTGGAAAACCTTGTCTGAACCCCTCCATCCTTCCTGTAGCTGCTCAGACTCTGCTTCTCTGCCCCCAGCCAAGCTTATAGGCCTGCAGAGTGTCTAGTTTTGAAGATACAGACTCTGCTAAGCAAAAGTGAACAGGGCCAAACTGGGCTTATTTCGCTGTGAAAGTGACATTTAGGCACGGAGTTGGAAAACCTTGTCTGAACCCCTCCATCCTTCCTGTAGCTGCTCAGACTCTGCTTCTCTGCCCCCAGCCAAGCTTATAGGCCTGCAGAGTGTCTAGTTTTGAAGATACAGACTCTGCTAAGCAAAAGTGAACAGGGCCAAACTGGGCTTATTTCGCTGTGAAAGTGACATTTAGGCACGGAGTTGGAAAACCTTGTCTGAACCCCTCCATCCTTCCTGTAGCTGCTCAGACTCTGCTTCTCTGCCCCCAGCCAAGCTTATAGGCCTGCAGAGTGTCTAGTTTTGAAGATACAGACTCTGCTAAGCAAAAGTGAACAGGGCCAAACTGGGCTTATTTCGCTGTGAAAGTGACATTTAGGCACGGAGTTGGAAAACCTTGTCTGAACCCCTCCATCCTTCCTGTAGCTGCTCAGACTCTGCTTCTCTGCCCCCAGCCAAGCTTATAGGCCTGCAGAGTGTCTAGTTTTGAAGATACAGACTCTGCTAAGCAAAAGTGAACAGGGCCAAACTGGGCTTATTTCGCTGTGAAAGTGACATTTAGGCACGGAGTTGGAAAACCTTGTCTGAACCCCTCCATCCTTCCTGTAGCTGCTCAGACTCTGCTTCTCTGCCCCCAGCCAAGCTTATAGGCCTGCAGAGTGTCTAGTTTTGAAGATACAGACTCTGCTAAGCAAAAGTGAACAGGGCCAAACTGGGCTTATTTCGCTGTGAAAGTGACATTTAGGCACGGAGTTGGAAAACCTTGTCTGAACCCCTCCATCCTTCCTGTAGCTGCTCAGACTCTGCTTCTCTGCCCCCAGCCAAGCTTATAGGCCTGCAGAGTGTCTAGTTTTGAAGATACAGACTCTGCTAAGCAAAAGTGAACAGGGCCAAACTGGGCTTATTTCGCTGTGAAAGTGACATTTAGGCACGGAGTTGGAAAACCTTGTCTGAACCCCTCCATCCTTCCTGTAGCTGCTCAGACTCTGCTTCTCTGCCCCCAGCCAAGCTTATAGGCCTGCAGAGTGTCTAGTTTTGAAGATACAGACTCTGCTAAGCAAAAGTGAACAGGGCCAAACTGGGCTTATTTCGCTGTGAAAGTGACATTTAGGCACGGAGTTGGAAAACCTTGTCTGAACCCCTCCATCCTTCCTGTAGCTGCTCAGACTCTGCTTCTCTGCCCCCAGCCAAGCTTATAGGCCTGCAGAGTGTCTAGTTTTGAAGATACAGACTCTGCTAAGCAAAAGTGAACAGGGCCAAACTGGGCTTATTTCGCTGTGAAAGTGACATTTAGGCACGGAGTTGGAAAACCTTGTCTGAACCCCTCCATCCTTCCTGTAGCTGCTCAGACTCTGCTTCTCTGCCCCCAGCCAAGCTTATAGGCCTGCAGAGTGTCTAGTTTTGAAGATACAGACTCTGCTAAGCAAAAGTGAACAGGGCCAAACTGGGCTTATTTCGCTGTGAAAGTGACATTTAGGCACGGAGTTGGAAAACCTTGTCTGAACCCCTCCATCCTTCCTGTAGCTGCTCAGACTCTGCTTCTCTGCCCCCAGCCAAGCTTATAGGCCTGCAGAGTGTCTAGTTTTGAAGATACAGACTCTGCTAAGCAAAAGTGAACAGGGCCAAACTGGGCTTATTTCGCTGTGAAAGTGACATTTAGGCACGGAGTTGGAAAACCTTGTCTGAACCCCTCCATCCTTCCTGTAGCTGCTCAGACTCTGCTTCTCTGCCCCCAGCCAAGCTTATAGGCCTGCAGAGTGTCTAGTTTTGAAGATACAGACTCTGCTAAGCAAAAGTGAACAGGGCCAAACTGGGCTTATTTCGCTGTGAAAGTGACATTTAGGCACGGAGTTGGAAAACCTTGTCTGAACCCCTCCATCCTTCCTGTAGCTGCTCAGACTCTGCTTCTCTGCCCCCAGCCAAGCTTATAGGCCTGCAGAGTGTCTAGTTTTGAAGATACAGACTCTGCTAAGCAAAAGTGAACAGGGCCAAACTGGGCTTATTTCGCTGTGAAAGTGACATTTAGGCACGGAGTTGGAAAACCTTGTCTGAACCCCTCCATCCTTCCTGTAGCTGCTCAGACTCTGCTTCTCTGCCCCCAGCCAAGCTTATAGGCCTGCAGAGTGTCTAGTTTTGAAGATACAGACTCTGAAGGGGTTCAGACAAGGTTTTCCAACTCCGTGCCTAAATGTCACTTTCACAGCGAAATAAGCCCAGTTTGGCCCTGTTCACTTTTGCTTAGCAGAGTCTGTATCTTCAAAACTAGACACTCTGCAGGCCTATAAGCTTGGCTGGGGGCAGAGAAGCAGAGTCTGAGCAGCTACAGGAAGGATGGAGGGGTTCAGACAAGGTTTTCCAACTCCGTGCCTAAATGTCACTTTCACAGCGAAATAAGCCCAGTTTGGCCCTGTTCACTTTTGCTTAGCAGAGTCTGTATCTTCAAAACTAGACACTCTGCAGGCCTATAAGCTTGGCTGGGGGCAGAGAAGCAGAGTCTGAGCAGCTACAGGAAGGATGGAGGGGTTCAGACAAGGTTTTCCAACTCCGTGCCTAAATGTCACTTTCACAGCGAAATAAGCCCAGTTTGGCCCTGTTCACTTTTGCTTAGCAGAGTCTGTATCTTCAAAACTAGACACTCTGCAGGCCTATAAGCTTGGCTGGGGGCAGAGAAGCAGAGTCTGAGCAGCTACAGGAAGGATGGAGGGGTTCAGACAAGGTTTTCCAACTCCGTGCCTAAATGTCAGCATCAGCCCAATATCAGCATCAGCCCTAGACACTCTGCAGGCCTATAAGCTTGGCTGGGGGCAGAGAAGCAGCCCAATATGATATAATATCAGCTGATGCTGATATTGGGCTGATGCTGATATTGGGCTGATGCTGATATTGGGCTGATGCTGATATTGGGCTGATGCTGATATTGGGCTGATGCTGATATTGGGCTGATGCTGATATTGGGCTGATGCTGATATTGGGCTGATGCTGATATTGGGCTGATGCTGATATTGGGCTGATGCTGATATTGGGCTGATGCTGATATTGGGCTGATGCTGATATTGGGCTGATGCTGATATTGGGCTGATGCTGATATTGGGCTGATGCTGATATTGGGCTGATGCTGATATTGGGCTGATGCTGATATTGGGCTGATGCTGATATTGGGCTGATGCTGATATTGGGCTGATGCTGATATTGGGCTGATGCTGATATTGGGCTGATGCTGATATTGGGCTGATGCTGATATTGGGCTGATATTGATATTGGGCTGATATAGGCCTGCAGAGTGTCTAGTTTTGAAGATACAGACTCTGCTAAGCAAAAGTGAACAGGGCCAAACTGGGCTTATTTCGCTGTGAAAGTGACATTTAGGCACGGACTTGGAAAACCTTGTCTGAACCCCTCCATCCTTCCTGTAGCTGCTCAGACTCTGCTTCTCTGCCCCCAGCCAAGCTTATAGGCCTGCAGAGTGTCTAGTTTTGAAGATACAGACTCTGAAGGGGTTCAGACAAGGTTTTCCAACTCCGTGCCTAAATGTCACTTTCACAGCGAAATAAGCCCAGTTTGGCCCTGTTCACTTTTGCTTAGCAGAGTCTGTATCTTCAAAACTAGACACTCTGCAGGCCTATAAGCTTGGCTGGGGGCAGAGAAGCAGAGTCTGAGCAGCTACAGGAAGGATGGAGGGGTTCAGACAAGGTTTTCCAACTCCGTGCCTAAATGTCACTTTCACAGCGAAATAAGCCCAGTTTGGCCCTGTTCACTTTTGCTTAGCAGAGTCTGTATCTTCAAAACTAGACACTCTGCAGGCCTATAAGCTTGGCTGGGGGCAGAGAAGCAGAGTCTGAGCAGCTACAGGAAGGATGGAGGGGTTCAGACAAGGTTTTCCAACTCCGTGCCTAAATGTCACTTTCACAGCGAAATAAGCCCAGTTTGGCCCTGTTCACTTTTGCTTAGCAGAGTCTGTATCTTCAAAACTAGACACTCTGCAGGCCTATAAGCTTGGCTGGGGGCAGAGAAGCAGAGTCTGAGCAGCTACAGGAAGGATGGAGGGGTTCAGACAAGGTTTTCCAACTCCGTGCCTAAATGCCAGCATCAGCCCAATATCAGCATCAGCCCTAGACACTCTGCAGGCCTATAAGCTTGGCTGGGGGCAGAGAAGCAGCCCAATATGATATAATATCAGCTGATGCTGATATTGGGCTGATGCTGATATTGGGCTGATGCTGATATTGGGCTGATGCTGATATTGGGCTGATGCTGATATTGGGCTGATGCTGATATTGGGCTGATGCTGATATTGGGCTGATGCTGATATTGGGCTGATGCTGATATTGGGCTGATGCTGATATTGGGCTGATGCTGATATTGGGCTGATGCTGATATTGGGCTGATGCTGATATTGGGCTGATGCTGATATTGGGCTGATGCTGATATTGGGCTGATGCTGATATTGGGCTGATGCTGATATTGGGCTGATGCTGATATTGGGCTGATGCTGATATTGGGCTGATGCTGATATTGGGCTGATGCTGATATTGGGCTGATGCTGATATTGGGCTGATGCTGATATTGGGCTGATGCTGATATTGGGCTGATGCTGATATTGGGCTGATGCTGATATTGGGCTGATGCTGATATTGGGCTGATGCTGATATTGGGCTGATATTGATATTGGGCTGATATTGATATTGGGCTGATATAGGCCTGCAGAGTGTCTAGTTTTGAAGATACAGACTCTGCTAAGCAAAAGTGAACAGGGCCAAACTGGGCTTATTTCGCTGTGAAAGTGACATTTAGGCACGGACTTGGAAAACCTTGTCTGAACCCCTCCATCCTTCCTGTAGCTGCTCAGACTCTGCTTCTCTGCCCCCAGCCAAGCTTATAGGCCTGCAGAGTGTCTAGTTTTGAAGATACAGACTCTGAAGGGGTTCAGACAAGGTTTTCCAACTCCGTGCCTAAATGTCACTTTCACAGCGAAATAAGCCCAGTTTGGCCCTGTTCACTTTTGCTTAGCAGAGTCTGTATCTTCAAAACTAGACACTCTGCAGGCCTATAAGCTTGGCTGGGGGCAGAGAAGCAGAGTCTGAGCAGCTACAGGAAGGATGGAGGGGTTCAGACAAGGTTTTCCAACTCCGTGCCTAAATGTCACTTTCACAGCGAAATAAGCCCAGTTTGGCCCTGTTCACTTTTGCTTAGCAGAGTCTGTATCTTCAAAACTAGACACTCTGCAGGCCTATAAGCTTGGCTGGGGGCAGAGAAGCAGAGTCTGAGCAGCTACAGGAAGGATGGAGGGGTTCAGACAAGGTTTTCCAACTCCGTGCCTAAATGTCACTTTCACAGCGAAATAAGCCCAGTTTGGCCCTGTTCACTTTTGCTTAGCAGAGTCTGTATCTTCAAAACTAGACACTCTGCAGGCCTATAAGCTTGGCTGGGGGCAGAGAAGCAGAGTCTGAGCAGCTACAGGAAGGATGGAGGGGTTCAGACAAGGTTTTCCAACTCCGTGCCTAAATGCCAGCATCAGCCCAATATCAGCATCAGCCCTAGACACTCTGCAGGCCTATAAGCTTGGCTGGGGGCAGAGAAGCAGCCCAATATGATATAATATCAGCTGATGCTGATATTGGGCTGATGCTGATATTGGGCTGATGCTGATATTGGGCTGATGCTGATATTGGGCTGATGCTGATATTGGGCTGATGCTGATATTGGGCTGATGCTGATATTGGGCTGATGCTGATATTGGGCTGATGCTGATATTGGGCTGATGCTGATATTGGGCTGATGCTGATATTGGGCTGATGCTGATATTGGGCTGATGCTGATATTGGGCTGATGCTGATATTGGGCTGATGCTGATATTGGGCTGATGCTGATATTGGGCTGATGCTGATATTGGGCTGATGCTGATATTGGGCTGATGCTGATATTGGGCTGATGCTGATATTGGGCTGATGCTGATATTGGGCTGATGCTGATATTGGGCTGATGCTGATATTGGGCTGATGCTGATATTGGGCTGATGCTGATATTGGGCTGATGCTGATATTGGGCTGATGCTGATATTGGGCTGATATTGATATTGGGCTGATATTGATATTGGGCTGATATAGGCCTGCAGAGTGTCTAGTTTTGAAGATACAGACTCTGCTAAGCAAAAGTGAACAGGGCCAAACTGGGCTTATTTCGCTGTGAAAGTGACATTTAGGCACGGACTTGGAAAACCTTGTCTGAACCCCTCCATCCTTCCTGTAGCTGCTCAGACTCTGCTTCTCTGCCCCCAGCCAAGCTTATAGGCCTGCAGAGTGTCTAGTTTTGAAGATACAGACTCTGAAGGGGTTCAGACAAGGTTTTCCAACTCCGTGCCTAAATGTCACTTTCACAGCGAAATAAGCCCAGTTTGGCCCTGTTCACTTTTGCTTAGCAGAGTCTGTATCTTCAAAACTAGACACTCTGCAGGCCTATAAGCTTGGCTGGGGGCAGAGAAGCAGAGTCTGAGCAGCTACAGGAAGGATGGAGGGGTTCAGACAAGGTTTTCCAACTCCGTGCCTAAATGTCACTTTCACAGCGAAATAAGCCCAGTTTGGCCCTGTTCACTTTTGCTTAGCAGAGTCTGTATCTTCAAAACTAGACACTCTGCAGGCCTATAAGCTTGGCTGGGGGCAGAGAAGCAGAGTCTGAGCAGCTACAGGAAGGATGGAGGGGTTCAGACAATATCAGCATCAGCCCAATATCAGCATCAGCCCAATATCAGCATCAGCCCAATATCAGCATCAGCCCAATATCAGCATCAGCTGATATTATATCATATTGGGCTGCTTCTCTGCCCCCAGCCAAGCTTATAGGCCTGCAGAGTGTCTAGGGCTGATGCTGATATTGGGCTGATGCTGGCATTTAGGCACGGAGTTGGAAAACCTTGTCTGAACCCCTCCATCCTTCCTGTAGCTGCTCAGACTCTGCTTCTCTGCCCCCAGCCAAGCTTATAGGCCTGCAGAGTGTCTAGTTTTGAAGATACAGACTCTGCTAAGCAAAAGTGAACAGGGCCAAACTGGGCTTATTTCGCTGTGAAAGTGACATTTAGGCACGGAGTTGGAAAACCTTGTCTGAACCCCTCCATCCTTCCTGTAGCTGCTCAGACTCTGCTTCTCTGCCCCCAGCCAAGCTTATAGGCCTGCAGAGTGTCTAGTTTTGAAGATACAGACTCTGCTAAGCAAAAGTGAACAGGGCCAAACTGGGCTTATTTCGCTGTGAAAGTGACATTTAGGCACGGAGTTGGAAAACCTTGTCTGAACCCCTCCATCCTTCCTGTAGCTGCTCAGACTCTGCTTCTCTGCCCCCAGCCAAGCTTATAGGCCTGCAGAGTGTCTAGTTTTGAAGATACAGACTCTGCTAAGCAAAAGTGAACAGGGCCAAACTGGGCTTATTTCGCTGTGAAAGTGACATTTAGGCACGGAGTTGGAAAACCTTGTCTGAACCCCTCCATCCTTCCTGTAGCTGCTCAGACTCTGCTTCTCTGCCCCCAGCCAAGCTTATAGGCCTGCAGAGTGTCTAGTTTTGAAGATACAGACTCTGCTAAGCAAAAGTGAACAGGGCCAAACTGGGCTTATTTCGCTGTGAAAGTGACATTTAGGCACGGAGTTGGAAAACCTTGTCTGAACCCCTCCATCCTTCCTGTAGCTGCTCAGACTCTGCTTCTCTGCCCCCAGCCAAGCTTATAGGCCTGCAGAGTGTCTAGTTTTGAAGATACAGACTCTGCTAAGCAAAAGTGAACAGGGCCAAACTGGGCTTATTTCGCTGTGAAAGTGACATTTAGGCACGGAGTTGGAAAACCTTGTCTGAACCCCTCCATCCTTCCTGTAGCTGCTCAGACTCTGCTTCTCTGCCCCCAGCCAAGCTTATAGGCCTGCAGAGTGTCTAGTTTTGAAGATACAGACTCTGCTAAGCAAAAGTGAACAGGGCCAAACTGGGCTTATTTCGCTGTGAAAGTGACATTTAGGCACGGAGTTGGAAAACCTTGTCTGAACCCCTCCATCCTTCCTGTAGCTGCTCAGACTCTGCTTCTCTGCCCCCAGCCAAGCTTATAGGCCTGCAGAGTGTCTAGTTTTGAAGATACAGACTCTGCTAAGCAAAAGTGAACAGGGCCAAACTGGGCTTATTTCGCTGTGAAAGTGACATTTAGGCACGGAGTTGGAAAACCTTGTCTGAACCCCTCCATCCTTCCTGTAGCTGCTCAGACTCTGCTTCTCTGCCCCCAGCCAAGCTTATAGGCCTGCAGAGTGTCTAGTTTTGAAGATACAGACTCTGCTAAGCAAAAGTGAACAGGGCCAAACTGGGCTTATTTCGCTGTGAAAGTGACATTTAGGCACGGAGTTGGAAAACCTTGTCTGAACCCCTCCATCCTTCCTGTAGCTGCTCAGACTCTGCTTCTCTGCCCCCAGCCAAGCTTATAGGCCTGCAGAGTGTCTAGTTTTGAAGATACAGACTCTGCTAAGCAAAAGTGAACAGGGCCAAACTGGGCTTATTTCGCTGTGAAAGTGACATTTAGGCACGGAGTTGGAAAACCTTGTCTGAACCCCTCCATCCTTCCTGTAGCTGCTCAGACTCTGCTTCTCTGCCCCCAGCCAAGCTTATAGGCCTGCAGAGTGTCTAGTTTTGAAGATACAGACTCTGCTAAGCAAAAGTGAACAGGGCCAAACTGGGCTTATTTCGCTGTGAAAGTGACATTTAGGCACGGAGTTGGAAAACCTTGTCTGAACCCCTCCATCCTTCCTGTAGCTGCTCAGACTCTGCTTCTCTGCCCCCAGCCAAGCTTATAGGCCTGCAGAGTGTCTAGTTTTGAAGATACAGACTCTGCTAAGCAAAAGTGAACAGGGCCAAACTGGGCTTATTTCGCTGTGAAAGTGACATTTAGGCACGGAGTTGGAAAACCTTGTCTGAACCCCTCCATCCTTCCTGTAGCTGCTCAGACTCTGCTTCTCTGCCCCCAGCCAAGCTTATAGGCCTGCAGAGTGTCTAGTTTTGAAGATACAGACTCTGCTAAGCAAAAGTGAACAGGGCCAAACTGGGCTTATTTCGCTGTGAAAGTGACATTTAGGCACGGAGTTGGAAAACCTTGTCTGAACCCCTCCATCCTTCCTGTAGCTGCTCAGACTCTGCTTCTCTGCCCCCAGCCAAGCTTATAGGCCTGCAGAGTGTCTAGTTTTGAAGATACAGACTCTGCTAAGCAAAAGTGAACAGGGCCAAACTGGGCTTATTTCGCTGTGAAAGTGACATTTAGGCACGGAGTTGGAAAACCTTGTCTGAACCCCTCCATCCTTCCTGTAGCTGCTCAGACTCTGCTTCTCTGCCCCCAGCCAAGCTTATAGGCCTGCAGAGTGTCTAGTTTTGAAGATACAGACTCTGCTAAGCAAAAGTGAACAGGGCCAAACTGGGCTTATTTCGCTGTGAAAGTGACATTTAGGCACGGAGTTGGAAAACCTTGTCTGAACCCCTCCATCCTTCCTGTAGCTGCCCAGACTCTGCTTCTCTGCCCCCAGCCAAGCTTATAGGCCTGCAGAGTGTCTAGTTTTGAAGATACAGACTCTGCTAAGCAAAAGTGAACAGGGCCAAACTGGGCTTATTTCGCTGTGAAAGTGACATTTAGGCACGGAGTTGGAAAACCTTGTCTGAACCCCTCCATCCTTCCTGTAGCTGCTCAGACTCTGCTTCTCTGCCCCCAGCCAAGCTTATAGGCCTGCAGAGTGTCTAGTTTTGAAGATACAGACTCTGCTAAGCAAAAGTGAACAGGGCCAAACTGGGCTTATTTCGCTGTGAAAGTGACATTTAGGCACGGAGTTGGAAAACCTTGTCTGAACCCCTCCATCCTTCCTGTAGCTGCTCAGACTCTGCTTCTCTGCCCCCAGCCAAGCTTATAGGCCTGCAGAGTGTCTAGTTTTGAAGATACAGACTCTGCTAAGCAAAAGTGAACAGGGCCAAACTGGGCTTATTTCGCTGTGAAAGTGACATCGAAATTTCACAGCGAAATAAGCCCAGTTTGGCCCTGTTCACTTTTGCTTAGCAGAGTCTGTATCTTCAAAACTAGACACTCTGCAGGCCTATAAGCTTGGCTGGGGGCAGAGAAGCAGAGTCTGAGCAGCTACAGGAAGGATGGAGGGGTTCAGACAAGGTTTTCCAACTCCGTGCCTAAATGTCACTTTCACAGCGAAATAAGCCCAGTTTGGCCCTGTTCACTTTTGCTTAGCAGAGTCTGTATCTTCAAAACTAGACACTCTGCAGGCCTATAAGCTTGGCTGGGGGCAGAGAAGCAGAGTCTGAGCAGCTACAGGAAGGATGGAGGGGTTCAGACAAGGTTTTCCAACTCCGTGCCTAAATGTCACTTTCACAGCGAAATAAGCCCAGTTTGGCCCTGTTCACTTTTGCTTAGCAGAGTCTGTATCTTCAAAACTAGACACTCTGCAGGCCTATAAGCTTGGCTGGGGGCAGAGAAGCAGAGTCTGAGCAGCTACAGGAAGGAAGGAGGGGTTCAGACAAGGTTTTCCAACTCCGTGCCTAAATGTCACTTTCACAGCGAAATAAGCCCAGTTTGGCCCTGTTCACTTTTGCTTAGCAGAGTCTGTATCTTCAAAACTAGACACTCTGCAGGCCTATAAGCTTGGCTGGGGGCAGAGAAGCAGAGTCTGAGCAGCTACAGGAAGGATGGAGGGGTTCAGACAAGGTTTTCCAACTCCGTGCCTAAATGTCACTTTCACAGCGAAATAAGCCCAGTTTGGCCCTGTTCACTTTTGCTTAGCAGAGTCTGTATCTTCAAAACTAGACACTCTGCAGGCCTATAAGCTTGGCTGGGGGCAGAGAAGCAGAGTCTGAGCAGCTACAGGAAGGATGGAGGGGTTCAGACAAGGTTTTCCAACTCCGTGCCTAAATGTCACTTTCACAGCGAAATAAGCCCAGTTTGGCCCTGTTCACTTTTGCTTAGCAGAGTCTGTATCTTCAAAACTAGACACTCTGCAGGCCTATAAGCTTGGCTGGGGGCAGAGAAGCAGAGTCTGAGCAGCTACAGGAAGGATGGAGGGGTTCAGACAAGGTTTTCCAACTCCGTGCCTAAATGTCACTTTCACAGCGAAATAAGCCCAGTTTGGCCCTGTTCACTTTTGCTTAGCAGAGTCTGTATCTTCAAAACTAGACACTCTGCAGGCCTATAAGCTTGGCTGGGGGCAGAGAAGCAGAGTCTGAGCAGCTACAGGAAGGATGGAGGGGTTCAGACAAGGTTTTCCAACTCCGTGCCTAAATGTCACTTTCACAGCGAAATAAGCCCAGTTTGGCCCTGTTCACTTTTGCTTAGCAGAGTCTGTATCTTCAAAACTAGACACTCTGCAGGCCTATAAGCTTGGCTGGGGGCAGAGAAGCAGAGTCTGAGCAGCTACAGGAAGGATGGAGGGGTTCAGACAAGGTTTTCCAACTCCGTGCCTAAATGTCACTTTCACAGCGAAATAAGCCCAGTTTGGCCCTGTTCACTTTTGCTTAGCAGAGTCTGTATCTTCAAAACTAGACACTCTGCAGGCCTATAAGCTTGGCTGGGGGCAGAGAAGCAGAGTCTGAGCAGCTACAGGAAGGATGGAGGGGTTCAGACAAGGTTTTCCAACTCCGTGCCTAAATGTCACTTTCACAGCGAAATAAGCCCAGTTTGGCCCTGTTCACTTTTGCTTAGCAGAGTCTGTATCTTCAAAACTAGACACTCTGCAGGCCTATAAGCTTGGCTGGGGGCAGAGAAGCAGAGTCTGAGCAGCTACAGGAAGGATGGAGGGGTTCAGACAAGGTTTTCCAACTCCGTGCCTAAATGTCACTTTCACAGCGAAATAAGCCCAGTTTGGCCCTGTTCACTTTTGCTTAGCAGAGTCTGTATCTTCAAAACTAGACACTCTGCAGGCCTATAAGCTTGGCTGGGGGCAGAGAAGCAGAGTCTGAGCAGCTACAGGAAGGATGGAGGGGTTCAGACAAGGTTTTCCAACTCCGTGCCTAAATGTCACTTTCACAGCGAAATAAGCCCAGTTTGGCCCTGTTCACTTTTGCTTAGCAGAGTCTGTATCTTCAAAACTAGACACTCTGCAGGCCTATAAGCTTGGCTGGGGGCAGAGAAGCAGAGTCTGAGCAGCTACAGGAAGGATGGAGGGGTTCAGACAAGGTTTTCCAACTCCGTGCCTAAATGTCACTTTCACAGCGAAATAAGCCCAGTTTGGCCCTGTTCACTTTTGCTTAGCAGAGTCTGTATCTTCAAAACTAGACACTCTGCAGGCCTATAAGCTTGGCTGGGGGCAGAGAAGCAGAGTCTGAGCAGCTACAGGAAGGATGGAGGGGTTCAGACAAGGTTTTCCAACTCCGTGCCTAAATGTCACTTTCACAGCGAAATAAGCCCAGTTTGGCCCTGTTCACTTTTGCTTAGCAGAGTCTGTATCTTCAAAACTAGACACTCTGCAGGCCTATAAGCTTGGCTGGGGGCAGAGAAGCAGAGTCTGAGCAGCTACAGGAAGGATGGAGGGGTTCAGACAAGGTTTTCCAACTCCGTGCCTAAATGTCACTTTCACAGCGAAATAAGCCCAGTTTGGCCCTGTTCACTTTTGCTTAGCAGAGTCTGTATCTTCAAAACTAGACACTCTGCAGGCCTATAAGCTTGGCTGGGGGCAGAGAAGCAGAGTCTGAGCAGCTACAGGAAGGATGGAGGGGTTCAGACAAGGTTTTCCAACTCCGTGCCTAAATGTCACTTTCACAGCGAAATAAGCCCAGTTTGGCCCTGTTCACTTTTGCTTAGCAGAGTCTGTATCTTCAAAACTAGACACTCTGCAGGCCTATAAGCTTGGCTGGGGGCAGAGAAGCAGAGTCTGAGCAGCTACAGGAAGGATGGAGGGGTTCAGACAAGGTTTTCCAACTCCGTGCCTAAATGTCACTTTCACAGCGAAATAAGCCCAGTTTGGCCCTGTTCACTTTTGCTTAGCAGAGTCTGTATCTTCAAAACTAGACACTCTGCAGGCCTATAAGCTTGGCTGGGGGCAGAGAAGCAGAGTCTGAGCAGCTACAGGAAGGATGGAGGGGTTCAGACAAGGTTTTCCAAGTCCGTGCCTAAATGTCACTTTCACAGCGAAATAAGCCCAGTTTGGCCCTGTTCACTTTTGCTTAGCAGAGTCTGTATCTTCAAAACTAGACACTCTGCAGGCCTATATCAGCCCAATATCAATATCAGCCCAATATCAATATCAGCCCAATATCAGCATCAGCCCAATATCAGCATCAGCCCAATATCAGCATCAGCCCAATATCAGCATCAGCCCAATATCAGCATCAGCCCAATATCAGCATCAGCCCAATATCAGCATCAGCCCAATATCAGCATCAGCCCAATATCAGCATCAGCCCAATATCAGCATCAGCCCAATATCAGCATCAGCCCAATATCAGCATCAGCCCAATATCAGCATCAGCCCAATATCAGCATCAGCCCAATATCAGCATCAGCCCAATATCAGCATCAGCCCAATATCAGCATCAGCCCAATATCAGCATCAGCCCAATATCAGCATCAGCCCAATATCAGCATCAGCCCAATATCAGCATCAGCCCAATATCAGCATCAGCCCAATATCAGCATCAGCCCAATATCAGCATCAGCCCAATATCAGCATCAGCCCAATATCAGCATCAGCCCAATATCAGCATCAGCCCAATATCAGCATCAGCCCAATATCAGCATCAGCCCAATATCAGCATCAGCCCAATATCAGCATCAGCCCAATATCAGCATCAGCCCAATATCAGCATCAGCCCAATATCAGCATCAGCCCAATATCAGCATCAGCCCAATATCAGCATCAGCCCAATATCAGCATCAGCCCAATATCAGCATCAGCCCAATATCAGCATCAGCCCAATATCAGCATCAGCCCAATATCAGCATCAGCCCAATATCAGCATCAGCCCAATATCAGCATCAGCCCAATATCAGCATCAGCCCAATATCAGCATCAGCCCAATATCAGCATCAGCCCAATATCAGCATCAGCCCAATATCAGCATCAGCCCAATATCAGCATCAGCCCAATATCAGCATCAGCCCAATATCAGCATCAGCCCAATATCAGCATCAGCCCAATATCAGCATCAGCCCAATATCAGCATCAGCCCAATATCAGCATCAGCCCAATATCAGCATCAGCCCAATATCAGCATCAGCCCAATATCAGCATCAGCCCAATATCAGCATCAGCCCAATATCAGCATCAGCCCAATATCAGCATCAGCCCAATATCAGCATCAGCCCAATATCAGCATCAGCCCAATATCAGCATCAGCCCAATATCAGCATCAGCCCAATATCAGCATCAGCCCAATATCAGCATCAGCCCAATATCAGCATCAGCCCAATATCAGCATCAGCCCAATATCAGCATCAGCCCAATATCAGCATCAGCCCAATATCAGCATCAGCCCAATATCAGCATCAGCCCAATATCAGCATCAGCCCAATATCAGCATCAGCCCAATATCAGCATCAGCCCAATATCAGCATCAGCCCAATATCAGCATCAGCCCAATATCAGCATCAGCCCAATATCAGCATCAGCCCAATATCAGCATCAGCCCAATATCAGCATCAGCCCAATATCAGCATCAGCCCAATATCAGCATCAGCCCAATATCAGCATCAGCCCAATATCAGCATCAGCCCAATATCAGCATCAGCTGATATTATATCATATTGGGCTGCTTCTCTGCCCCCAGCCAAGCTTATAGGCCTGCAGAGTGTCTAGGGCTGATGCTGATATTGGGCTGATGCTGATATTGGGCTGATGCTGATATTGGGCTGATGCTGATATTGGGCTGATGCTGATATTGGGCTGATGCTGATATTGGGCTGATGCTGATATTGGGCTGATGCTGATATTGGGCTGATGCTGATATTGGGCTGATGCTGATATTGGGCTGATGCTGATATTGGGCTGATGCTGATATTGGGCTGATGCTGATATTGGGCTGATGCTGATATTGGGCTGATGCTGATATTGGGCTGATGCTGATATTGGGCTGATGCTGATATTGGGCTGATGCTGATATTGGGCTGATGCTGATATTGGGCTGATGCTGATATTGGGCTGATGCTGATATTGGGCTGATGCTGATATTGGGCTGATGCTGATATTGGGCTGATGCTGATATTGGGCTGATGCTGATATTGGGCTGATGCTGATATTGGGCTGATGCTGATATTGGGCTGATGCTGATATTGGGCTGATGCTGATATTGGGCTGATGCTGATATTGGGCTGATGCTGATATTGGGCTGATGCTGATATTGGGCTGATGCTGATATTGGGCTGATGCTGATATTGGGCTGATGCTGATATTGGGCTGATGCTGATATTGGGCTGATGCTGATATTGGGCTGATGCTGATATTGGGCTGATGCTGATATTGGGCTGATGCTGATATTGGGCTGATGCTGATATTGGGCTGATGCTGATATTGGGCTGATGCTGATATTGGGCTGATGCTGATATTGGGCTGATGCTGATATTGGGCTGATGCTGATATTGGAAACCTTGTCTGAACCCCTCCATCCTTCCTGTAGCTGCTCAGACTCTGCTTCTCTGCCCCCAGCCAAGCTTATAGGCCTGCAGAGTGTCTAGTTTTGAAGATACAGACTCTGCTAAGCAAAAGTGAACAGGGCCAAACTGGGCTTATTTCGCTGTGAAAGTGACATTTAGGCACGGAGTTGGAAAACCTTGTCTGAACCCCTCCATCCTTCCTGTAGCTGCTCAGACTCTGCTTCTCTGCCCCCAGCCAAGCTTATAGGCCTGCAGAGTGTCTAGTTTTGAAGATACAGACTCTGCTAAGCAAAAGTGAACAGGGCCAAACTGGGCTTATTTCGCTGTGAAAGTGACATTTAGGCACGGAGTTGGAAAACCTTGTCTGAACCCCTCCATCCTTCCTGTAGCTGCTCAGACTCTGCTTCTCTGCCCCCAGCCAAGCTTATAGGCCTGCAGAGTGTCTAGTTTTGAAGATACAGACTCTGCTAAGCAAAAGTGAACAGGGCCAAACTGGGCTTATTTCGCTGTGAAAGTGACATTTAGGCACGGAGTTGGAAAACCTTGTCTGAACCCCTCCATCCTTCCTGTAGCTGCTCAGACTCTGCTTCTCTGCCCCCAGCCAAGCTTATAGGCCTGCAGAGTGTCTAGTTTTGAAGATACAGACTCTGCTAAGCAAAAGTGAACAGGGCCAAACTGGGCTTATTTCGCTGTGAAAGTGACATTTAGGCACGGAGTTGGAAAACCTTGTCTGAACCCCTCCATCCTTCCTGTAGCTGCTCAGACTCTGCTTCTCTGCCCCCAGCCAAGCTTATAGGCCTGCAGAGTGTCTAGTTTTGAAGATACAGACTCTGCTAAGCAAAAGTGAACAGGGCCAAACTGGGCTTATTTCGCTGTGAAAGTGACATTTAGGCACGGAGTTGGAAAACCTTGTCTGAACCCCTCCATCCTTCCTGTAGCTGCTCAGACTCTGCTTCTCTGCCCCCAGCCAAGCTTATAGGCCTGCAGAGTGTCTAGTTTTGAAGATACAGACTCTGCTAAGCAAAAGTGAACAGGGCCAAACTGGGCTTATTTCGCTGTGAAAGTGACATTTAGGCACGGAGTTGGAAAACCTTGTCTGAACCCCTCCATCCTTCCTGTAGCTGCTCAGACTCTGCTTCTCTGCCCCCAGCCAAGCTTATAGGCCTGCAGAGTGTCTAGTTTTGAAGATACAGACTCTGCTAAGCAAAAGTGAACAGGGCCAAACTGGGCTTATTTCGCTGTGAAAGTGACATTTAGGCACGGAGTTGGAAAACCTTGTCTGAACCCCTCCATCCTTCCTGTAGCTGCTCAGACTCTGCTTCTCTGCCCCCAGCCAAGCTTATAGGCCTGCAGAGTGTCTAGTTTTGAAGATACAGACTCTGCTAAGCAAAAGTGAACAGGGCCAAACTGGGCTTATTTCGCTGTGAAAGTGACATTTAGGCACGGAGTTGGAAAACCTTGTCTGAACCCCTCCATCCTTCCTGTAGCTGCTCAGACTCTGCTTCTCTGCCCCCAGCCAAGCTTATAGGCCTGCAGAGTGTCTAGTTTTGAAGATACAGACTCTGCTAAGCAAAAGTGAACAGGGCCAAACTGGGCTTATTTCGCTGTGAAAGTGACATTTAGGCACGGAGTTGGAAAACCTTGTCTGAACCCCTCCATCCTTCCTGTAGCTGCTCAGACTCTGCTTCTCTGCCCCCAGCCAAGCTTATAGGCCTGCAGAGTGTCTAGTTTTGAAGATACAGACTCTGCTAAGCAAAAGTGAACAGGGCCAAACTGGGCTTATTTCGCTGTGAAAGTGACATTTAGGCACGGAGTTGGAAAACCTTGTCTGAACCCCTCCATCCTTCCTGTAGCTGCTCAGACTCTGCTTCTCTGCCCCCAGCCAAGCTTATAGGCCTGCAGAGTGTCTAGTTTTGAAGATACAGACTCTGCTAAGCAAAAGTGAACAGGGCCAAACTGGGCTTATTTCGCTGTGAAAGTGACATTTAGGCACGGAGTTGGAAAACCTTGTCTGAACCCCTCCATCCTTCCTGTAGCTGCTCAGACTCTGCTTCTCTGCCCCCAGCCAAGCTTATAGGCCTGCAGAGTGTCTAGTTTTGAAGATACAGACTCTGCTAAGCAAAAGTGAACAGGGCCAAACTGGGCTTATTTCGCTGTGAAAGTGACATTTAGGCACGGAGTTGGAAAACCTTGTCTGAACCCCTCCATCCTTCCTGTAGCTGCTCAGACTCTGCTTCTCTGCCCCCAGCCAAGCTTATAGGCCTGCAGAGTGTCTAGTTTTGAAGATACAGACTCTGCTAAGCAAAAGTGAACAGGGCCAAACTGGGCTTATTTCGCTGTGAAAGTGACATTTAGGCACGGAGTTGGAAAACCTTGTCTGAACCCCTCCATCCTTCCTGTAGCTGCTCAGACTCTGCTTCTCTGCCCCCAGCCAAGCTTATAGGCCTGCAGAGTGTCTAGTTTTGAAGATACAGACTCTGCTAAGCAAAAGTGAACAGGGCCAAACTGGGCTTATTTCGCTGTGAAAGTGACATTTAGGCACGGAGTTGGAAAACCTTGTCTGAACCCCTCCATCCTTCCTGTAGCTGCTCAGACTCTGCTTCTCTGCCCCCAGCCAAGCTTATAGGCCTGCAGAGTGTCTAGTTTTGAAGATACAGACTCTGCTAAGCAAAAGTGAACAGGGCCAAACTGGGCTTATTTAGCTGTGAAAGTGACATTTAGGCACGCAGTTGGAAAACCTTGTATGAACCCCTCCATCCTTCCTGTAGCTGCTCAGACTCTGCTTCTCTGCCCCCAGCCAAGCTTATAGGCCTGCAGAGTGTCTAGTTTTGAAGATACAGACTCTGCTAAGCAAAAGTGAACAGGGCCAAACTGGGCTTATTTCGCTGTGAAAGTGACATTTAGGCACGGAGTTGGAAAACCTTGTCTGAACCCCTCCATCCTTCCTGTAGCTGCTCAGACTCTGCTTCTCTGCCCCCAGCCAAGCTTATAGGCCTGCAGAGTGTCTAGTTTTGAAGATACAGACTCTGCTAAGCAAAAGTGAACAGGGCCAAACTGGGCTTATTTCGCTGTGAAAGTGACATTTAGGCACGGAGTTGGAAAACCTTGTCTGAACCCCTCCATCCTTCCTGTAGCTGCTCAGACTCTGCTTCTCTGCCCCCAGCCAAGCTTATAGGCCTGCAGAGTGTCTAGTTTTGAAGATACAGACTCTGCTAAGCAAAAGTGAACAGGGCCAAACTGGGCTTATTTCGCTGTGAAAGTGACATTTAGGCACGGAGTTGGAAAACCTTGTCTGAACCCCTCCATCCTTCCTGTAGCTGCTCAGACTCTGCTTCTCTGCCCCCAGCCAAGCTTATAGGCCTGCAGAGTGTCTAGTTTTGAAGATACAGACTCTGCTAAGCAAAAGTGAACAGGGCCAAACTGGGCTTATTTCGCTGTGAAAGTGACATTTAGGCACGGAGTTGGAAAACCTTGTCTGAACCCCTCCATCCTTCCTGTAGCTGCTCAGACTCTGCTTCTCTGCCCCCAGCCAAGCTTATAGGCCTGCAGAGTGTCTAGTTTTGAAGATACAGACTCTGCTAAGCAAAAGTGAACAGGGCCAAACTGGGCTTATTTCGCTGTGAAATTTCGATGTCACTTTCACAGCGAAATAAGCCCAGTTTGGCCCTGTTCACTTTTGCTTAGCAGAGTCTGTATCTTCAAAACTAGACACTCTGCAGGCCTATAAGCTTGGCTGGGGGCAGAGAAGCAGAGTCTGAGCAGCTACAGGAAGGATGGAGGGGTTCAGACAAGGTTTTCCAACTCCGTGCCTAAATGTCACTTTCACAGCGAAATAAGCCCAGTTTGGCCCTGTTCACTTTTGCTTAGCAGAGTCTGTATCTTCAAAACTAGACACTCTGCAGGCCTATAAGCTTGGCTGGGGGCAGAGAAGCAGAGTCTGAGCAGCTACAGGAAGGATGGAGGGGTTCAGACAAGGTTTTCCAACTCCGTGCCTAAATGTCACTTTCACAGCGAAATAAGCCCAGTTTGGCCCTGTTCACTTTTGCTTAGCAGAGTCTGTATCTTCAAAACTAGACACTCTGCAGGCCTATAAGCTTGGCTGGGGGCAGAGAAGCAGAGTCTGAGCAGCTACAGGAAGGATGGAGGGGTTCAGACAAGGTTTTCCAACTCCGTGCCTAAATGTCACTTTCACAGCGAAATAAGCCCAGTTTGGCCCTGTTCACTTTTGCTTAGCAGAGTCTGTATCTTCAAAACTAGACACTCTGCAGGCCTATAAGCTTGGCTGGGGGCAGAGAAGCAGAGTCTGAGCAGCTACAGGAAGGATGGAGGGGTTCAGACAAGGTTTTCCAACTCCGTGCCTAAATGTCACTTTCACAGCGAAATAAGCCCAGTTTGGCCCTGTTCACTTTTGCTTAGCAGAGTCTGTATCTTCAAAACTAGACACTCTGCAGGCCTATAAGCTTGGCTGGGGGCAGAGAAGCAGAGTCTGAGCAGCTACAGGAAGGATGGAGGGGTTCAGACAAGGTTTTCCAACTCCGTGCCTAAATGTCACTTTCACAGCGAAATAAGCCCAGTTTGGCCCTGTTCACTTTTGCTTAGCAGAGTCTGTATCTTCAAAACTAGACACTCTGCAGGCCTATAAGCTTGGCTGGGGGCAGAGAAGCAGAGTCTGAGCAGCTACAGGAAGGATGGAGGGGTTCAGACAAGGTTTTCCAACTCCGTGCCTAAATGTCACTTTCACAGCGAAATAAGCCCAGTTTGGCCCTGTTCACTTTTGCTTAGCAGAGTCTGTATCTTCAAAACTAGACACTCTGCAGGCCTATAAGCTTGGCTGGGGGCAGAGAAGCAGAGTCTGAGCAGCTACAGGAAGGATGGAGGGGTTCAGACAAGGTTTTCCAACTCCGTGCCTAAATGTCACTTTCACAGCGAAATAAGCCCAGTTTGGCCCTGTTCACTTTTGCTTAGCAGAGTCTGTATCTTCAAAACTAGACACTCTGCAGGCCTATAAGCTTGGCTGGGGGCAGAGAAGCAGAGTCTGAGCAGCTACAGGAAGGATGGAGGGGTTCAGACAAGGTTTTCCAACTCCGTGCCTAAATGTCACTTTCACAGCGAAATAAGCCCAGTTTGGCCCTGTTCACTTTTGCTTAGCAGAGTCTGTATCTTCAAAACTAGACACTCTGCAGGCCTATAAGCTTGGCTGGGGGCAGAGAAGCAGAGTCTGAGCAGCTACAGGAAGGATGGAGGGGTTCAGACAAGGTTTTCCAACTCCGTGCCTAAATGTCACTTTCACAGCGAAATAAGCCCAGTTTGGCCCTGTTCACTTTTGCTTAGCAGAGTCTGTATCTTCAAAACTAGACACTCTGCAGGCCTATAAGCTTGGCTGGGGGCAGAGAAGCAGAGTCTGAGCAGCTACAGGAAGGATGGAGGGGTTCAGACAAGGTTTTCCAACTCCGTGCCTAAATGTCACTTTCACAGCGAAATAAGCCCAGTTTGGCCCTGTTCACTTTTGCTTAGCAGAGTCTGTATCTTCAAAACTAGACACTCTGCAGGCCTATAAGCTTGGCTGGGGGCAGAGAAGCAGAGTCTGAGCAGCTACAGGAAGGATGGAGGGGTTCAGACAAGGTTTTCCAACTCCGTGCCTAAATGTCACTTTCACAGCGAAATAAGCCCAGTTTGGCCCTGTTCACTTTTGCTTAGCAGAGTCTGTATCTTCAAAACTAGACACTCTGCAGGCCTATAAGCTTGGCTGGGGGCAGAGAAGCAGAGTCTGAGCAGCTACAGGAAGGATGGAGGGGTTCAGACAAGGTTTTCCAACTCCGTGCCTAAATGTCACTTTCACAGCGAAATAAGCCCAGTTTGGCCCTGTTCACTTTTGCTTAGCAGAGTCTGTATCTTCAAAACTAGACACTCTGCAGGCCTATAAGCTTGGCTGGGGGCAGAGAAGCAGAGTCTGAGCAGCTACAGGAAGGATGGAGGGGTTCAGACAAGGTTTTCCAAGTCCGTGCCTAAATGTCACTTTCACAGCGAAATAAGCCCAGTTTGGCCCTGTTCACTTTTGCTTAGCAGAGTCTGTATCTTCAAAACTAGACACTCTGCAGGCCTATATCAGCCCAATATCAATATCAGCCCAATATCAATATCAGCCCAATATCAGCATCAGCCCAATATCAGCATCAGCCCAATATCAGCATCAGCCCAATATCAGCATCAGCCCAATATCAGCATCAGCCCAATATCAGCATCAGCCCAATATCAGCATCAGCCCAATATCAGCATCAGCCCAATATCAGCATCAGCCCAATATCAGCATCAGCCCAATATCAGCATCAGCCCAATATCAGCATCAGCCCAATATCAGCATCAGCCCAATATCAGCATCAGCCCAATATCAGCATCAGCCCAATATCAGCATCAGCCCAATATCAGCATCAGCCCAATATCAGCATCAGCCCAATATCAGCATCAGCCCAATATCAGCATCAGCCCAATATCAGCATCAGCCCAATATCAGCATCAGCCCAATATCAGCATCAGCCCAATATCAGCATCAGCCCAATATCAGCATCAGCCCAATATCAGCATCAGCCCAATATCAGCATCAGCCCAATATCAGCATCAGCCCAATATCAGCATCAGCCCAATATCAGCATCAGCCCAATATCAGCATCAGCCCAATATCAGCATCAGCCCAATATCAGCATCAGCCCAATATCAGCATCAGCCCAATATCAGCATCAGCCCAATATCAGCATCAGCCCAATATCAGCATCAGCCCAATATCAGCATCAGCCCAATATCAGCATCAGCCCAATATCAGCATCAGCCCAATATCAGCATCAGCCCAATATCAGCATCAGCCCAATATCAGCATCAGCCCAATATCAGCATCAGCCCAATATCAGCATCAGCCCAATATCAGCATCAGCCCAATATCAGCATCAGCCCAATATCAGCATCAGCCCAATATCAGCATCAGCCCAATATCAGCATCAGCCCAATATCAGCATCAGCCCAATATCAGCATCAGCCCAATATCAGCATCAGCCCAATATCAGCATCAGCCCAATATCAGCATCAGCCCAATATCAGCATCAGCCCAATATCAGCATCAGCCCAATATCAGCATCAGCCCAATATCAGCATCAGCCCAATATCAGCATCATCCCAATATCAGCATCAGCCCAATATCAGCATCAGCCCAATATCAGCATCAGCCAATATCAGCATCAGCCCAATATCAGCATCAGCCCAATATCAGCATCAGCCCAATATCAGCATCAGCCCAATATCAGCATCAGCCCAATATCAGCATCAGCCCAATATCAGCATCAGCCCAATATCAGCATCAGCCCAATATCAGCATCAGCCCAATATCAGCATCAGCCCAATATCAGCATCAGCCCAATATCAGCATCAGCCCAATATCAGCATCAGCCCAATATCAGCATCAGCCCAATATCAGCATCAGCCCAATATCAGCATCAGCCCAATATCAGCATCAGCTGATATTATATCATATTGGGCTGCTTCTCTGCCCCAGCCAAGCTTATAGGCCTGCAGAGTGTCTAGGGCTGATGCTGATATTGGGCTGATGCTGATATTGGGCTGATGCTGATATTGGGCTGATGCTGATATTGGGCTGATGCTGATATTGGGCTGATGCTGATATTGGGCTGATGCTGATATTGGGCTGATGCTGATATTGGGCTGATGCTGATATTGGGGCTGATGCTGATATTGGGCTGATGCTGATATTGGGCTGATGCTGATATTGGGCTGATGCTGATATTGGGCTGATGCTGATATTGGGCTGATGCTGATATTGGGCTGATGCTGATATTGGGCTGATGCTGATATTGGGCTGATGCTGATATTGGGCTGATGCTGATATTGGGCTGATGCTGATATTGGGCTGATGCTGATATTGGGCTGATGCTGATATTGGGCTGATGCTGATATTGGGCTGATGCTGATATTGGGCTGATGCTGATATTGGGCTGATGCTGATATTGGGCTGATGCTGATATTGGGCTGATGCTGATATTGGGCTGATGCTGATATTGGGCTGATGCTGATATTGGGCTGATGCTGATATTGGGCTGATGCTGATATTGGGCTGATGCTGATATTGGGCTGATGCTGATATTGGGCTGATGCTGATATTGGGCTGATGCTGATATTGGGCTGATGCTGATATTGGGCTGATGCTGATATTGGGCTGATGCTGATATTGGGCTGATGCTGATATTGGGCTGATGCTGATATTGGGCTGATGCTGATATTGGGCTGATGCTGATATTGGGCTGATGCTGATATTGGGCTGATGCTGATATTGGGCTGATGCTGATATTGGGCTGATGCTGATATTGGGCTGATGCTGATATTGGGCTGATGCTGATATTGGGCTGATGCTGATATTGGGCTGATGCTGATATTGGGCTGATGCTGATATTGGGCTGATGCTGATATTGGGCTGATGCTGATATTGGGCTGATGCTGATATTGGGCTGATGCTGATATTGGGCTGATGCTGATATTGGGCTGATGCTGATATTGGGCTGATGCTGATATTGGGCTGATGCTGATATTGGGCTGATGCTGATATTGGGCTGATGCTGATATTGGGCTGATGCTGATATTGGGCTGATGCTGATATTGGAAACCTTGTCTGAACCCCTCCATCCTTCCTGTAGCTGCTCAGACTCTGCTTCTCTGCCCCCAGCCAAGCTTATAGGCCTGCAGAGTGTCTAGTTTTGAAGATACAGACTCTGCTAAGCAAAAGTGAACAGGGCCAAACTGGGCTTATTTCGCTGTGAAAGTGACATTTAGGCACGGAGTTGGAAAACCTTGTCTGAACCCCTCCATCCTTCCTGTAGCTGCTCAGACTCTGCTTCTCTGCCCCCAGCCAAGCTTATAGGCCTGCAGAGTGTCTAGTTTTGAAGATACAGACTCTGCTAAGCAAAAGTGAACAGGGCCAAACTGGGCTTATTTCGCTGTGAAAGTGACATTTAGGCACGGAGTTGGAAAACCTTGTCTGAACCCCTCCATCCTTCCTGTAGCTGCTCAGACTCTGCTTCTCTGCCCCCAGCCAAGCTTATAGGCCTGCAGAGTGTCTAGTTTTGAAGATACAGACTCTGCTAAGCAAAAGTGAACAGGGCCAAACTGGGCTTATTTCGCTGTGAAAGTGACATTTAGGCACGGAGTTGGAAAACCTTGTCTGAACCCCTCCATCCTTCCTGTAGCTGCTCAGACTCTGCTTCTCTGCCCCCAGCCAAGCTTATAGGCCTGCAGAGTGTCTAGTTTTGAAGATACAGACTCTGCTAAGCAAAAGTGAACAGGGCCAAACTGGGCTTATTTCGCTGTGAAAGTGACATTTAGGCACGGAGTTGGAAAACCTTGTCTGAACCCCTCCATCCTTCCTGTAGCTGCTCAGACTCTGCTTCTCTGCCCCCAGCCAAGCTTATAGGCCTGCAGAGTGTCTAGTTTTGAAGATACAGACTCTGCTAAGCAAAAGTGAACAGGGCCAAACTGGGCTTATTTCGCTGTGAAAGTGACATTTAGGCACGGAGTTGGAAAACCTTGTCTGAACCCCTCCATCCTTCCTGTAGCTGCTCAGACTCTGCTTCTCTGCCCCCAGCCAAGCTTATAGGCCTGCAGAGTGTCTAGTTTTGAAGATACAGACTCTGCTAAGCAAAAGTGAACAGGGCCAAACTGGGCTTATTTCGCTGTGAAAGTGACATTTAGGCACGGAGTTGGAAAACCTTGTCTGAACCCCTCCATCCTTCCTGTAGCTGCTCAGACTCTGCTTCTCTGCCCCCAGCCAAGCTTATAGGCCTGCAGAGTGTCTAGTTTTGAAGATACAGACTCTGCTAAGCAAAAGTGAACAGGGCCAAACTGGGCTTATTTCGCTGTGAAAGTGACATTTAGGCACGGAGTTGGAAAACCTTGTCTGAACCCCTCCATCCTTCCTGTAGCTGCTCAGACTCTGCTTCTCTGCCCCCAGCCAAGCTTATAGGCCTGCAGAGTGTCTAGTTTTGAAGATACAGACTCTGCTAAGCAAAAGTGAACAGGGCCAAACTGGGCTTATTTCGCTGTGAAATTTCGATGTCACTTTCACAGCGAAATAAGCCCAGTTTGGCCCTGTTCACTTTTGCTTAGCAGAGTCTGTATCTTCAAAACTAGACACTCTGCAGGCCTATAAGCTTGGCTGGGGGCAGAGAAGCAGAGTCTGAGCAGCTACAGGAAGGATGGAGGGGTTCAGACAAGGTTTTCCAACTCCGTGCCTAAATGTCACTTTCACAGCGAAATAAGCCCAGTTTGGCCCTGTTCACTTTTGCTTAGCAGAGTCTGTATCTTCAAAACTAGACACTCTGCAGGCCTATAAGCTTGGCTGGGGGCAGAGAAGCAGAGTCTGAGCAGCTACAGGAAGGATGGAGGGGTTCAGACAAGGTTTTCCAACTCCGTGCCTAAATGTCACTTTCACAGCGAAATAAGCCCAGTTTGGCCCTGTTCACTTTTGCTTAGCAGAGTCTGTATCTTCAAAACTAGACACTCTGCAGGCCTATAAGCTTGGCTGGGGGCAGAGAAGCAGAGTCTGAGCAGCTACAGGAAGGATGGAGGGGTTCAGACAAGGTTTTCCAACTCCGTGCCTAAATGTCACTTTCACAGCGAAATAAGCCCAGTTTGGCCCTGTTCACTTTTGCTTAGCAGAGTCTGTATCTTCAAAACTAGACACTCTGCAGGCCTATAAGCTTGGCTGGGGGCAGAGAAGCAGAGTCTGAGCAGCTACAGGAAGGATGGAGGGGTTCAGACAAGGTTTTCCAACTCCGTGCCTAAATGTCACTTTCACAGCGAAATAAGCCCAGTTTGGCCCTGTTCACTTTTGCTTAGCAGAGTCTGTATCTTCAAAACTAGACACTCTGCAGGCCTATAAGCTTGGCTGGGGGCAGAGAAGCAGAGTCTGAGCAGCTACAGGAAGGATGGAGGGGTTCAGACAAGGTTTTCCAACTCCGTGCCTAAATGTCACTTTCACAGCGAAATAAGCCCAGTTTGGCCCTGTTCACTTTTGCTTAGCAGAGTCTGTATCTTCAAAACTAGACACTCTGCAGGCCTATAAGCTTGGCTGGGGGCAGAGAAGCAGAGTCTGAGCAGCTACAGGAAGGATGGAGGGGTTCAGACAAGGTTTTCCAACTCCGTGCCTAAATGTCACTTTCACAGCGAAATAAGCCCAGTTTGGCCCTGTTCACTTTTGCTTAGCAGAGTCTGTATCTTCAAAACTAGACACTCTGCAGGCCTATAAGCTTGGCTGGGGGCAGAGAAGCAGAGTCTGAGCAGCTACAGGAAGGATGGAGGGGTTCAGACAAGGTTTTCCAACTCCGTGCCTAAATGTCACTTTCACAGCGAAATAAGCCCAGTTTGGCCCTGTTCACTTTTGCTTAGCAGAGTCTGTATCTTCAAAACTAGACACTCTGCAGGCCTATAAGCTTGGCTGGGGGCAGAGAAGCAGAGTCTGAGCAGCTACAGGAAGGATGGAGGGGTTCAGACAAGGTTTTCCAACTCCGTGCCTAAATGTCACTTTCACAGCGAAATAAGCCCAGTTTGGCCCTGTTCACTTTTGCTTAGCAGAGTCTGTATCTTCAAAACTAGACACTCTGCAGGCCTATAAGCTTGGCTGGGGGCAGAGAAGCAGAGTCTGAGCAGCTACAGGAAGGATGGAGGGGTTCAGACAAGGTTTTCCAACTCCGTGCCTAAATGTCACTTTCACAGCGAAATAAGCCCAGTTTGGCCCTGTTCACTTTTGCTTAGCAGAGTCTGTATCTTCAAAACTAGAAACTCTGCAGGCCTATAAGCTTGGCTGGGGGCAGAGAAGCAGAGTCTGAGCAGCTACAGGAAGGATGGAGGGGTTCAGACAAGGTTTTCCAACTCCGTGCCTAAATGTCACTTTCACAGCGAAATAAGCCCAGTTTGGCCCTGTTCACTTTTGCTTAGCAGAGTCTGTATCTTCAAAAC
>NW_027638398.1:0-12500 GCF_951216825.1 Electrona antarctica | reverse complement strand
TTATTTACCCCACCAAGGGCAGGTATGGCAGCTACTTGCCCAAATGTGATGACATCATCACATTTGTGATTACGGCTATGGCCGTTTTAGCCTAAGGAGTGTTTTTTTGTGCAAAACTAATGCTTGGAATGGATTCAGCATCATGAAAACCCCCTATGTCACATGCTACTTAAAGCATGATGAAATTTTGATTTTTTTATAGGTTGTTAATGGTATGGTCAGATATTATGCCAATTATGAAAATTGCTCAACATATGCAAGTTAGCATACCGGCAGTTTCTACATGCTGGGGACCCATACTAAACATTTCTAACATAAAACGTTGGTGTACTCAACATGTCCGGGTTCACATTCTGGCTACTAGACTGGGGGGTTATAATATATGTCTGATTTATACTGCTGTCGTGCACCGAACAATGGCAGATGTACAACACATTAGTGAGCTTGTAGATCTGCTGTTTTTTCTGGTTTCAAGCTTACGGTAAAAAGAATAATACAATCGCCGTCCTAAAATGTTCATGTCCTCGCAAGTATAGCGACAAACGTGTGTGTGTGTGTGTGTGTGTGTGTGTGTGTGTGAGTGTGAGTGTGAGTGTGAGTGTGTGCGTGTGTGTGTCTGGAACTGACACACACACACACCTCAAACTGACCCTATACTGCGGCTTGTAAACAAACCTGCTACACACGCTGCGTGCGTCTCTACACACACACACACACACACACACACACACACACACACACACACACACACACACAGGCTACAGTATTGTTTAGCCAACAGCGGTGCACCTATCGCGTCGCTGTCGTCGGGCAGAAAACCTCCTATCTCCATACTTGTTTTTATGGGCTCCATCCTGATTGGCTGCGTTCCGCGGATGTGTAAATGTCACTTAATTGTCTACTCAGTCTGGCCAGAGGCTGCTTGACTCGTAATTTCCTAACGTCACGTTGTTACGTTAACCCATTTTGGGCGGGAACCCGTTTTAAGCATTATGTTATACTTTAGCTATTGAAAAATAGCAGATCTACAAGCTCATAGCGCGCCACCGAGTGGCGCGCCACGTGCTTGTAGGTCTGCTATTTTTGAAAAATCGAAGAACGACTGACATAGAAACATAGCTTTTTCAGAAAACTGTAAGGATGTAGAAGACATTTTTAGAATCTGACCTCAGGTCAAAATGGGTTTTAAGGCTCATTCATAGTCTGGATTTTCGGTGGTGAGGTGACCACCGCTCCGGTGGTGAGGTGACCACCGGAGCTGAAATAACGAGTAAAAACAGAGAGAAGGGCTGGGGCGGTGGCGACGGTTTTCTCTTCACCGCGGCTCAGTGACGTCATGTTGTAGTCCGGTGGTCACCTCACCACCGATAAATCCAGACTATGAATGACGCTTTACGTCACGTTGTTGCTGATAACGTCGTCAGCCAGCGCCACTCTGTCCAATTCTCACTGTTAAACCCAATTAGGCCTGACGTAAATTTTTTTAAAAAAAAGTCTTCTAAATTCTGACAGTTTTCTGAAATACCTCATGTTTCTGTATCAGTGGTGCTCAATATTTCATGTGAATAGCAGACCTACAAGCTCGTAGCGCGGCACTCGGTGCCGCGCTACGAGCTTGTAGATCTGCTCTTTTTCAATAGCTAAAGTATAACACAATAAACAAGAATAAATCCAACGATAAAAAGTAAACATTCATTTGATTCAGTAGTCCGACGGCCGTTGTGGGGTGAGTTTATAGAATGATACAGTTGGAGGCCATCGATATTGTCCTTTTCTTTTTGCTGAGGTTTGCGTGATCTGCGCAAAAGGACAGTTAACCCATTTTGGGCGGGAACCCCTTTTGGTGTTTTAAACATTATGTTATAATTTAGCTATTGAAAAATAGCAGATCTACAAGCTCATAGCGCGCCACCGAGTGGCGCGCTACGAGCTTGTAGGTCTGCTATTTTTGAAAAATCGTGAAAATATTTATTTCAGAAAACTAGAGGATTTAGAAGGATTTTTTTAAATTTTGAGGTCAGGCCTATACACTGTACGTATATATACGTTGCAGGCCCAACAGCAGTAGCCATGCGCGGTGTGCACATTGGTGCGCATTGATACGACGTCAAACTGGCGTTTATTTTCTTACCCCCAACCGCACCACAGACCAATCAGAAGAAGCCACGGGTCCATTTCACCGCGGGCATGTCCCGCCTGCCTTGGAGATATAGGGCTCCATTTTCGTCACCGCTAAACCCCTTATCCCTAAACTTCTTTGCCTTTTTTTACTACTATGAAAAACATTTTTGAATAGTTAAAATGGCCAGTCTACAAGCTCACAACATGTCAATGTAGATTGGCTAGTTGAACTATTCAAAAATGTTGAATAGGCAAAGAAGTTTAGGGATAAGGGGTTTAGCCGCAGTGACGAAAATGGAGCCCATAGGACCCTTTCTAGCCCTGGTCCAGTGCTTACAGCGAGTCTCTCTCACTGACGCCCTGCCGGAGTCCCATCCACTGCTCACTAGCAGCTTTTCCCACTCCCGTGCGAGGGTTTACAATTCCCCGAAAATAAACAAAACGACGTAACTACTCACCGACACAAAGCCTGCTAGACCTTGGTAAAAGTCTATTCTCGAAGCTGGGAAGCGTCTCAGGTCCCCCAGCTTCTCTCTAAAATGCACTATTTTAGTCCTTAAATAAAATTAATCCAACCAGATCGGCGCAGGCAAAACCCGGAAATGCCGTAGTAGAAGAAATGACTCTTGGCGTTGGCGGTCCGGTACATTGCTGTATTAAAATGGCACAAAGTGCATTTTAGAGAGAAGCCTGTGTGTATACAGGGGTCATCTTAGCAAAGCATCGTATATTATACAAAACAAATCAGCCTGGCAATTCTGCCAGGTGTGTGATTTTAGGACGGCGATTGTGTGTGATATTCAAATTTAGTTACATTTGAGAAAACATATTTGTTTTTCTTTGGATAAATTTGTAGTTTTTTCACCGCCCAGTTGACGCTTCATGTTCGTTTGAGCCAAATCGCCGTATTGTTCAATAGATCTAAGATTGACTCTAGGTATTGTTCAATAGATCTAAGATTGACTCTATGGTATTGTTCAATAGATCTAAGATTAACTCTAGGTAATGTTCAATAGATCTAAAATAAACTCTAGGTATTGTTCAATAGATCTAAGATTAACTCTATGGTATTGTTCAATAGATCTAAGATTGACTCTATGGTATTGTTCAATAGATCTAAGATTAACTCTAGGTAATGTTCAATAGATCTAAAATAAACTCTAGGTATTGTTCAATAGATCTAAGATTAACTCTATGGTATTGTTCAATAGATCTAAAGATAAACTCTAGGTATTGTTCAATAGATCTAAGATTAACTCTAGGTAATGTTCAATAGATCTAAAATAAACTCTAGGTATTGTTCAATAGATCTAAGATTAACTCTAGGTAATGTTCAATAGATCTAAAATAAACTCTAGGTATTGTTCAATAGATCTAAGATTAACTCTAGGTAATGTTCAATAGATCTAAAATAAACTCTAGGTATTGTTCAATAGATCTAAGATTAACTCTATGGTATTGTTCAATAGATCTAAAGATAAACTCTAGGTATTGTTCAATAGATCTAAGATTAACTCTAGGCAATGTTCAATAGATCTAAGATAAACTCTAGGTATTGTTCAATAGATCTAAGATTAACTCTAGGTAATGTTCAATAGATCTAAGATTAACTCTAGGTATTGTTCAATAGATTTAAGATAAACTCTAGGTATTGTTCAATAGATCTAAGATTAACTCTAGGTATTGTTCAATAGATCTAAGATTGACTCTAGGTATTGTTCAATAGATCTAAGATTGACTATGGTATTGTTCAATAGATCTAAGATTGACTATGGTATTGTTCAATAGATCTAAGATTAACTCTATGGTATTGTTCAATAGATCTAAGATCGACTCTAGGTATTGTTCAATAGATGTATAAGATTGACTCAATGGTATTGTTCAATAGAAGAAATGCCCTCCATAGGCAGTGATGTCATAGTTCGGGCTATAGTCTCGCGTTGCCAGACTGTTGCCTCTCGCAACTACCAAATGCTTCCGTCGTACAGTCGGGAGCAACGGAAAGCTCTGATCATGATCAAGCGATAAAGCGTGAAGTGAAGCCTCCTCCCTGCACTCCTGTTTCATCAAAGCATATATTTAGCTTGCTGCTTAGCAGAAATGGAAATAGAAAAGATATTTTAACCCATTTTGGGCGGGAACCTCTTTTGGTGTTTTAAAGCATTATGTTATGCTTTAGCTATTTGTGCCACGCTACGAGCTTGTAGGTCTGCTATTTTTGAAAAATGGTGAAAATGTGGCGTAAATCTTTGAATATATATTATTTCACAGCAAACGTTTTTAACTCAAATCTTTGCTTCTGGGGAGGTCCCTGGAACAACATATTTTCAGATGGGGGGTCGGCGGCCAATTACATATATTTTTGGGGGTCCTTGACATGAAATATTGAGCACCACTGATACAGAAACATGAGGTATTTCAGGAAACTGTCAGGATTTAGAAGACATTTTTTTCATTTCATCCTCAGGTCTAAATGGGTTAAAATATATTATTTTATTTTGAACGGAAAGCTTCCTTATACTCGGGATTTGGGGAGATAGTAGTTCCGGACTCCACATATAGCATTCGGAGATTGTGGAATATAGTCGTCTGGATATACGCGAGGCTGCAGCTAATTGGGCTATGATTCTCATATTGGCCACAGCTGTGAGGATGACGTTCTCTCTCTGCTCTGCCTGACTATAGTGGCTCTGATCTGCTCTGCCCACCAGTCCATTAGATGGACTGAAAATAGATACGACGACAGGAGAGAGAATGGGGGAGAGAGAGAGAGAGAGAGAGAATAGAGAGAGAGAGAGAGAGAATAGAGAGAATATCCTGACAGTTTTTTGAAAAACCCATGTTTCTATGTCAGTCGTTCTCTCTGTGGTCAATAGGTAATTGACCACAGAGAGAGAGAGAGAGAGAGAGAGAGAGAGAGAGAGAGAGAGAGAGAGAGAGAGAGAGAGAGAGAGAAGACAGACAGACAGACAGACAGACAGACAGGATTAGAGAGGTGACATATAGTGTTGGATAGTGAGCGAGAAAGAGAGGGAAAAAAACAGAGCGGGAAATGAGACGAGGGCGAGCGAGAGACGAGGGCGAGCGAGAGACGAGGGCGAGCGAGAGGGGGAAGAAGAAGGAGAGCGCAGGCGGGAAAGAGAGAGAGAGAGAGACAAAGGGGGGGCGAGCGAGCGCCGAAGTGAGAAAATGAGAGAGCAGGAGATGAGAGACAGAGATACAGAGAGAGAGAGAGAGAGAGAGAGAGAGAGAGGATGCCTCATAATGAGGAGCTAGGAAACACAGGAAGAGACAGCTGAGACGCCAGATGAAGACCAATGAGATGAGAGCATGAGACGAGGACCAATGAGATGAGAGCATGAGGACCAATGAGATGAGAGCATGAGGTGAGGACCAATGAGATGGGAGCATGAGGTGAGGACCTATGAGATGAGAGCATATGGGACAAGGTGATGGTTTTACCAGAGCCGTTGAAGAGAGAGTTACGTCACTTGCACAGACTCCCATTGTAAGCATGGAATGTGGAAATGCTCTCAATGAGGACGATCCGATCGTGGTTCCCATGTTTGGAACAAAGCGCGACGGAACTCTCTCTTCGAGGATAATGAGGTACATCACATTAAATGAGATGCAATTACATGAAATCCGATCAGATTACATGAAATCCGGAGGCACGGTGGCACAGTCGGTAGTGCTGTCGCCTCACAGCTAGAAGGTCCTGGGTTCGATTCCCGCTGGGGACGCTGTGGGCGTGTTCTCTCCTCTGCGTCATCAGTGCCCATACCCGAGGCGGGGTTGGTAAAAGGGCCTTTCTGTGTGGAGTTTGCATGTTCTCCCCGTGTCCCCTAGGGTAGGTACCCTCACATGTTCCCTCACATGTTCTCCCCGTGTCCCCTATAGGGTAGGTACCCTCACATGTTCCCTCACATGTTCTCCCCGTGTCCCCTAGGGTAGGTACCCTCACATGTTCCCTCACATGTTCTCCCCGTGTCCCCTATAGGGTAGGTACCCTCACATGTTCTCCCCGTGTCTCCTAGGCGAGGTACCCTCACAAAAAAGCATGCAGTAATCCTGGTCTCTAAACTACCTCCCCCTGGCCAGCCGGGGCGCCTGATGGAGGGGAAAGGAACTGGTCGGAATAACGTGTTCCTTCCACGCGCTACGTCCGGCCGGCGAAACTCCCCCCCTGTCAGGTGAAAAAAAGCAGCTTGGACTCCTCATGCATAGAAGGAAGCATGAGGTCAGTCCGCTGCCCCCCCCAGGTTGGCAGAGGAAGTGTAGCACACCCTGTAGCGAGGACGCTAGAGGGTGGAGGCCCGTTTCAATTCTCCTATAGCTAAGACCCGGCCCCTCCCACTTAGACACTTTCCAGCCGGGCTCATTCATTCCAATGTAAATATCATGGATTTTACACGTCAAATACTGGTTCATTTTTGGAACCAGACCTTCAAAGAGCACACACACACACACACACACACTCACACACACACACACACACACACACACACACACTCACACACACACACACACACACACACACACACACACACACACACACACACACACACACACACACACACACACACACACACACACACGGAGAGAGAGAGAGAAAGACAGAACGAGAACACGACAGAAAATTCTGATGGAAGTAGGCTACTGTACTTCTAATATCTAAGTAGTATACTTGTGCACACATGCACACGAGCACGGGCACACACACACACACACACACACACACACACACACACACACACACACACACACACACACACACACACACACACACACAATTTTGAGCTAGCCCAATACTGAGAAAGATAGGCCTCTAAGGCACTCATGTGCTCACTTGTAAGATACAGCTGTGTGTGTATGTGTGTGTGTGTGTGTGTGTGTGTGTGTGTGTGTGTGTGTGTGTGTGTGTGTGTGTGTGTGTGTGTGTGTGTGTGTGTGTGTGTGTGTGTGTGTGTGTGTGTGTGTGTGTGCGCGCGCTCGCGTGTGCGTCCCTATTTTCCGCATGTGCTATCTAGAGTCACCCTCCTAAAAATAACAAGCTAGGCCTCTCCCTCAGGACCCCCGACAGGCGTCCTGCAAACTGCCCGATCCTAGGGCGCCCTAGTTCACATCTCTATCCATCTCTCTCTCTCTCTCTCTCTCTCTCTCTCTCTCTCTCTCTCTCTCTCTCTCTCTCTCTCTCTCTCTCGCCCTTCTGTCTGAATGACACGCGCGCTCTGCAGAGACCTAATAAGCTGCCTCTCACTTCCTGCCGTTTCTTTTGCGAGAACGCACGCACGCACGCACGCACGCCCGCCCGCACGCACGCACGCCCGCCCGCCCGCACGCACGCCCGCCCGCACGCACGCACGCACGCACGCACGCACGCACGCACGCACGCACGCACGCACGCACGCACGCACGCACGCACACACACACACACACACACACACACACACACACACACACACACACACATTTGTATTTCTATACCGGTGAGGACGTCAACATTTCAGGACAGTGATTTGTTTTTCTTACTATTTCAACCGCATGAGCCTAAAATAATCGTTTACTAGTATAGTTGACTAGTTGTGTAACTAACTGTTATGTAAACAAAACAAAAAAAAACGTTTTTTTCTTTTTATAATATTTGTACATTTAAAAACTGTGTACATTGGTGACTAGAATTCTAGCTGATCCTGATCTCATCAACTAGTCAACTAGTACCAACAAAGGTCGACTAAGTTGAATAGTCGACTAGTTGCTTAAAGGGGCATTCCACTCATTTTCAACATTTTACTATGTCATTAATGTACCTTAGAGCTGTTGTGTGGAAATAATAAAAAAGTTCCCCCATTCTGTGTTTCCTAGAACTATAGGTCTGAAAATTAACATGGTGAAACACATCTTGATGATGTCATCAAGATGTGTTTCACCATGTTAATGATTTTTTTCATAATTACAGTTCTAGGAAACACAGAATGGGGGGACCTTTTTATTATTTCCACACAATAGCTCTAAGGTATATTAATGACATAGTAAAATGTTGAAAATGGGTGGTTTTCCCCTTTAAAGCCCTACCGAGATGGGCTTTGAGGACTAATGAATCTTATCTCATATGAATCTAACCTCTAAATGCCCATAATAATCCTAACACTATAATCCCCCAAACACAATCTTTCACTAATTGTAAACCACAGTTTCTCTTGTGAGGACCACGCAGGAAAAACAGCCCTCAGAATGTCTTAATTCTGAAATTCTATACTATACTTGTGGGGACATTTGGTCCTCACAAGTCTAGTAATACATTCACACACACACACACGCACGCGCCTGCGCACGCTCACACGTGCACACGCCCGCCTGCGCACAGTCTTAACGATGTGGACCACCTCCACCTCCAGCTGCGCTTAATGAGCGCTCCCCGAGCTAACTGGCCTAGAAAAGGCAGCGGTCAGCAAGCAGCAGCAGCAGCAGCCCACACACACACACACGCACGCACACGCACACGCACACACGTGTGCACGCGCACACACACACGCACATGCACACACATGTGCACGCACACACAAACACACACACGTGCGCACACAAACGCATGCACACAGCCCCTCCATCCATCCATCCAGCAAGCCAGTCAGCTAGCTCTAATTCAGCCTCTGTGCTTTAGTAAGACCCGTGTACCATTAGCGATGCTGGGTGGGTGGTTCTGGGTGAGTGGGTGGTTCTGGGTGAGTGGGTGGGTCGGGTGAGTGGGTGGTTCTGGGTGAGTGGGTGGTTCTGGGTGAGTGGGTGGGTCTGGGTGAGTGGGTGGTTCTGGGTGAGTGGGTGGTTCTGGGTGAGTGGGTGGTTCTGGGTGAGTGGGTGGTTCTGGGTGAGTGGGTGGTTCTGGGTGAGTGGGTGGGTCGGGTGAGTGGGTGGTTCTGGGTGAGTGGGTGGTTCTGGGTGAGTGGGTGGGTCGGGTGAGTGGGTGGTTCTGGGTGAGTGGGTGGTTCTGGGTGAGTGGGTGGGTCGGGTGAGTGGGTGTGTCTGAGTGGGTGGGTCTGGGTGAGTGGGTGTGTATGAATGGGTGTGTCTGGGTGAGTGGGTGTGTCTGGGTGAGTGGGTGTGTCTGGGTGAGTGTGTGTGTCTGGGTGAGGGGGTGGGTGGGTGGTGTGGGTGTGTCTGGGTGAGTGGGTGGTTCTGGGTGAGTGGGTGGGTCGGGTGAGTGGGTGGTTCTGGGTGAGTGGCTGGTTCTGGGTGAGTGGGTGGTTCTGGGTGAGTGGGTGGGTCGGGTGAGTGGGTGGTTCTGGGTGAGTGGGTGGTTCTGGGTGAGTGGGTGGGTCGGGTTAGTGGGTGGTTCTGGGTGAGTGGGTGGTTCTGGGTGTGTGGGTGGGTCTGGGTGGTTCTGGGTGTGTGGGTGGGTCGGGTGAGTGGGTGGTTCTGGGTGAGTGGGTGGTTCTGGGTGAGTGGGTGGGTCGGGTGAGTGGGTGGTTCTGGGTGAGTGGGTGGTTCTGGGTGTGTGGGTGGGTCTGGGTGAGTGGGTGGTTCTGGGTGTGTGGGTGGGTCGGGTGAGTGGGTGGTAGTGGGTGGTTCTGGGTGAGGGGGTGGTTCTGGGTGGGTGGGTCTGGGTGAGTGGGTGTGTCTGGGTGAGTGGGTGTGTCTGAGTGGTTGGGTCTGGGTGAGTGGGTGTGTCTGGGTGAGTGGGTGTGTCTGAGTGGGTGGGTCTGGGTGAGTGGGTGTGTATGAATGGGTGTGTCTGGGTGAGTGGGTGTGTCTGGGTGAGTGGGTGTGTCTGGGTGAGTGTGTGTGTCTGGGTGAGGGGGTGGGTGGGTGGTGTGGGTGTGTCTGGGTGAGTGGGTGTGTCTGGGTGAGTGGGTGGTTCTGGGTGAGTGGGTGGGTCTGGGTGGTCGTTGTGTCTGGGTGAGTGGGTGTGTCTTGGTGAGTGGGTGGGTCTGGGTGAGTGGGCGTGTCTGGATGAGGGGGTGGGTCTGGGTGAGTGGGTGGTGTGGGTGGGTCTGGGTGAGTGGGTGGTTCTGGGTGAGTGGGTGGGTGTGTCTGTGTGAGTGGGTGTGTCTGGGTGAGTGGGTGTGTCTGGGTGAGTGGGTGGGTCTGGGTGAGTGGGTGTGTCTGGGTGAGTCTGCGAGCGCTGGCCTTATTGTGCAACTCCCTGACGGCATGACCGACCGTGGCACGATCCACATTTTAAATGTGTTATTTTTGTATCCCTGTCGAGTGGAAACCTTGCATGTCCAAAACCGTTCCTTTGTTTTGTTATTTGGCACAGTCGGTAGTTTGATTCCCGCTGGGGACGCTGTGGACGCTGGCGGCGTGCTCTCTCCTCTGCGTCATCAGTGCCCATACCCGAGGCGGGGTTGGCGTAACAATAAAGGAACTGGTTGGAACTGGTTGGAATAACGTGGAATAACGTGTTCCTTCCACGTGCTTCCAACCAGGGAAACTCCCCCCTGGCAGGTGTAAAGGAGCGACTTGGACACTCATGCATGAAGGAAGCATGAGTTCAAGTCCGTTGCTCTCCCCAGGTTGGCGGAGGGTGTGTAGAGCCCAGGATCACATTAGATAATTGACACAGGGGTGAAAAATGGGTTACAAAATTGTGGGATGGCCTTGGCTTGGCCAGCCCACTGGCGAGTTTGTATAGGCCTACTTTGTCTCTGAAAATAAATCTGGACTCCGAAACCTTCATCTGCCTGCCTGCGAAAGTCCGCCGACTTTCTTCTGAGTATTATAGTCTTAAGTATTTTGCAAGTCAAGTCTGTATGTTTGTTTGTGTGCAATAGGGAGATAAATCAGTTCTCCTCTGTTAGCTCATTTACGTCAACTCCTAAATGCTTGTTACCTCGTGTTGTTGTAGCGTCTCGTTCTCAACGTGTGAAAAAGACATCAGGGTGTAAATGCACGTTGGGGGGGGGGAAAAAAGGTTGAATTGTCTCTTTGAAGAACGTGAGCATGCAGATCAAAGACGATGAAAGATATGAAACGGAGGAGAAAGAAGGAAAGATGGTGGACGATGCAGATAAATAGAATGTAAGGATGGATAGACAGACAGAGTGAAGAATAAAAAAATAAACGAGACTGGGAAGGGAAGGAAGCAAGTGAACTAAAATAACAAAAAACTAGAAAAAGTGCCCCTCGGGGCACAGGTCTCCACCAAGCCAGGTCAGGTTGTGGCCTCCTGGTGGCGCTATAATAGGCCAATGTGAAAAGGGTGCCATTTCTTCTGTTTTGCAAAAATCAACCTGTTGGTGGGGCTATAACAGGACAATGTGAAAAGGGTGGGATATATTCCTCAGCCTAGTAAGAAAATGGGTGAAAGATTTCATGTAAATTGCATGCTGTGTTCATGATTTGAGGCTTTTGTTCAAAACGGGGCAATCTTGCAAACTGTGAAAGCCAATTATAGCCAATTAGGATGGAATATGAAATATCGGACAGATCCGACTTGAGCACATGACCATAGAGATACTGTGTACCGGCCTCCTGGTGGCACTATAAAAGACAGATGCGGAAAATGCAGGTCAAAGGTTTGTCCTTGGCCTCTAGGGAGTGTGCATGCAACATTTCATGCAGATCGGTGCAGTTTTAGGTAAGAAATTTGAAAATCTGCCTCATGGTGGCGCTATAACAGGCCGTTCTGGAAAATGTGGGGCAGAGGTTCATCGTTGGCATCCAGGGAGTGTGTGTGCAAAGTTTGGCATCGACCGGGTTAACGGTGCCGGAGATTAGCTGGTAACGGACGGACGGAAGGACGGACGGACACACACACGGACGGAGTGCAAAACATACTCTCTCCCCATGCCTTCGGCCTGGTGGAGACAATGAGGACCTCAAAGATGAGAGAGAGAGAGAGAGAGAGAGAGAGAACATAAGAGAGAGTCAGCCTTGAATGTTCGTATATCGGGTGCGGCGAGCCGGCGACCTTATATCTTATGAACGGTTCCATTGATTTATCATTTTAGACATTTTGAAAACTATATAAGCGATGCAACGCGAGGCGTCTTGAGGTTGTACATCTGCTATGTTTTGCCACTTTTGTGCGAGACTCTTGTATGACAAAGTTGGGGGCGTTGGTCGTCTTAACCCATTCTGGGTGGGAACCCCTTTTGGGGATTATGTTATGCTTTAGCTATATTGAAAAATAGCAGACCTACAATTATCTAATGTGATCCTGGGCTCTACACACCCTCCGCCAACCTGGGGAGAGCAACGGACTTGAACTCATGCTTCCTTCATGCATGAGTGTCCAAGTTGCTCCTTTACACCTGACAGGGGGGAGTTTCCCTGGTTCCCTGGTTGGATGTGTTCCTTTCCCCTCCATCAGGCGCCCCCGGCTGGCCAGGGGGAGGCAGTTTAGAGACCAGGATTACTGCATGTTTTTGTGAGGG
>NW_027638399.1:0-15823 GCF_951216825.1 Electrona antarctica | reverse complement strand
GACGAATGGTTGTGTGTTTCCCCCTTCCCCCTCCCCCCGCCCCTCTGTTGCTACACACACACACACACACACACACATGCACGCACACACACACACACACACACACACACACACACACACACACACACACACACACACACACACACACACACACACACACACACTTGTATGCGGCTGTACTTGTGAGAGAGTAAAATGTCCCCACAAGTATAGTAGAATTTGATAAATGATTGTTTTATGGTTAAACATGTTTTTTTTTTTTTTTTTAGAGCTTGCATTTAGGAGAAGATTCTGGTTGTGGGTTAGGGTTAGGCTTCGACATTTAGAGATTGGATTTATGGGTTAGGTTTGGAGTTGGAGCAGGTTTGAAGATACAGCTTGTAGAATACTGCAATTTTCAGCACTAGAGTACGAACTACAGTTAATAATAAAAACAAAAATTGTAAAAATTGTATTATTAAAATGTCTGTATACTAAAATCTAAGTATGGTATTATGAGTGTGTGCGTCTATGTGTGTGGGTGCGTGTGCGCGCGTCGTTGCGTGCGTGTGTCGGTGCGTGCGTGTGCGCGTGCGTGCGTGCGTTCTGTGCAGAGTGTGCGACTGTGCAGAGATTGAGTTATGTGCAGTGCGTGTGTGCGCTGTGGTTCTATGCCGTTCTATTCATCATAAGGTAATAATGTAAGGCACATAAGTTGCCTCGACTCGTTCATCCATTCTTATGTCATGCGTGCAAAGACCCTGTGAACTGTGTTGGCTGTAATGAATGCTTCTAAACACACACAGAGGGGAATCCCTTGTGGTTCCATTTGTCACCTATCTTTAAATGTGGTTATAGCACCTACCTTTAAGGGCGCTACATAGCACCTTTGTCAAATGGCGCTATACAGTACCATTAGAGGTGCTTAAACTAAGGTGAGGAACCAGAGATACTAGACCTTTAGTGCATGGGTTCCCGAAGTGGGGTCCGGGGACCCCTAGGGGTACTTGAGGGAGTTCCAGGGGGTACCCAGCTCAATTATTGGACCCTTATGGGTCTGTAACTCAGAGAGTGTACATTTGTAGTGAGTGTGTGTGAGTGTGTGAGTTTCGTCAGCAGTCGAGTGATGTAGTCAGAGCGGGTCACACGAAGGCAAAGTTTTAAAGAGGGGGGACCAAGGCAAGATTAATCGCCCTGTTGAGATGAATACTCCCAACCATTAGTCGGACCTGGAGTGACACAATTAAAGACGGTTAAGAAAGCGGCGCCCGTTGCCCAGACGATGGGCGCTCGTTAAGGAAGCGCGAGGTGGGAGACTGAAGATCTCTCTCATTGAGGGAGACAAGAGAGCCATGATGGATGTCAATAATGGAGCAACGAGGGCTTCATTTGAAGGGGGTCGTTGGCTCTGGGAGCACCAAGGTTAAGAGAGATCGCGCACACACACACACACACACACACACACACACACACACACACACACACACACACACACACACACACACACACACACACACTTAGAATCCCTCTGAGGAGCCTATAGACTGAACCAAATGGACCCGTCAGGTTCATTATATATAGTTAACTAAAACTAAGTCTAAAACTGAGAGGGGAAAACACTTTGTTAATGAAACGAATACCAAAGCAAGGCTTTCATCCATAATACCTGAAAAACATAATAAACAAATTCAAAACTACACTCAAATGAGTCAATTCCAGTCTTTTATACTAATTAATTACTCAGGATTGTACATGCGTGCGTGTTTATCTACACACACACACACACACACACACACACACACACGCATGCAGGCACGCACAGACTGTGTGTATGTGTGAGCATGTGCGTGTGTGTTAATAAGTGCAGTCATTAGGTGTGAGTCACATTGTGAAAAATGAATGTGTCGCGATGGATTGTCATCAAATAATGGCAGAGGTGCGGTCAGCTGGAATGCATCACTTAGGCTGCTATAAACACAAGATGAATGTGTGTGTGTGGGGGGGGGGGGGGGTCGCTAATTTATGGACAAAATGATAAATACTGAATGCTCATAAGTTCACCAATGTGTTTCGAATCTGCTGACTGTTACGTCAATAATTATCAAACCTTTGATCACGTATCCATTCTATACCAGTACGACGCCTGGAGGCGAGAAGCGACCTTGTCCTAAAGGGCGAGGTCGCGTGCACGCATCCAGGCGAGATGCTGGGTGAGCGCTGGCGCTTTGGCATGGGGGGCATCAGCTATAGCTATAGGTCGTCTCCATATATATGGAGCTCAAGGTGAAAGCCTTCGTTATTTCACCTAGAGCTCCATATATGGAGACAACCTACTGTATAGCTCCATATATGGAGACAACCTACTGTATAGCTCCATATATGGAGACAACCTATAGCTCCATATATGGAGACAACCTACTGTATAGCTCCATATATGGAGACAACCTATAGCTCCATATATGGAGACAACCTATAGCTCCATATATGGAGACAACCTACTGTATAGCTCCATATATGGAGACAACCTATAGCTCCATATATGGAGACAACCTATAGCTCCATATATGGAGACAACCTACTGTATAGCTCCATATATGGAGACAACCTATAGCTCCATATATGGAGACAACCTATAGCTCCATATATGGAGACAACCTACTGTATAGCTCCATATATGGAGACAACCTACTGTATAGCTCCATATATGGAGACAACCTATAGCTCCATATATGGAGACAACCTACTGTATAGCTCCATATATGGAGACAACCTACTGTATAGCTCCATATATGGAGACAACCTATAGCTCCATATATGGAGACAACCTACTGTATAGCTCCATATATGGAGACAACCTACTGTATAGCTCCATATATGGAGACAACCTATAGCTCCATATATGGAGACAACCTACTGTATAGCTCCATATATGGAGACAACCTATAGCTCCATATATGGAGACAACCTATAGCTCCATATATGGAGACAACCTATAGCTCCATATATGGAGACAACCTACTGTATAGCTCCATATATGGAGACAACCTATAGCTCCATATATGGAGACAACCTATAGCTCCATATATGGAGACAACCTACTGTATAGCTCCATATATGGAGACAACCTATAGCTCCATATATGGAGACAACCTATAGCTCCATATATGGAGACAACCTATAGCTCCATATATGGAGACAACCTACTGTATAGCTCCATATATGGAGACAACCTACTGTATAGCTCCATATATGGAGACAACCTATAGCTCCATATATGGAGACAACCTATAGCTCCATGTATGGAGACAACCTATAGCTCCATATATGGAGACAACCTATAGCTCCATATATGGAGACAACCTATAGCTCCATATATGGAGACAACCTACTGTATAGCTCCATATATGGAGACAACCTATAGCTCCATATATGGAGACAACCTATAGCTCCATATATGGAGACAACCTACTGTATAGCTCCATATATGGAGACAACCTATAGCTCCATATATGGAGACAACCTATAGCTCCATATATGGAGACAACCTACTGTATAGCTCCATATATGGAGACAACCTACTGTATAGCTCCATATATGGAGACAACCTATAGCTCCATATATGGAGACAACCTACTGTATAGCTCCATATATGGAGACAACCTACTGTATAGCTCCATATATGGAGACAACCTATAGCTCCATATATGGAGACAACCTACTGTATAGCTCCATATATGGAGACAACCTACTGTATAGCTCCATATATGGAGACAACCTATAGCTCCATATATGGAGACAACCTACTGTATAGCTCCATATATGGAGACAACCTATAGCTCCATATATGGAGACAACCTATAGCTCCATATATGGAGACAACCTATAGCTCCATATATGGAGACAACCTACTGTATAGCTCCATATATGGAGACAACCTATAGCTCCATATATGGAGACAACCTATAGCTCCATATATGGAGACAACCTACTGTATAGCTCCATATATGGAGACAACCTATAGCTCCATATATGGAGACAACCTATAGCTCCATATATGGAGACAACCTATAGCTCCATATATGGAGACAACCTACTGTATAGCTCCATATATGGAGACAACCTACTGTATAGCTCCATATATGGAGACAACCTATAGCTCCATATATGGAGACAACCTATAGCTCCATGTATGGAGACAACCTATAGCTCCATATATGGAGACAACCTACTGTATAGCTCCATATATGGAGACAACCTACTGTATAGCTCCATATATGGAGACAACCTACTGTATAGCTCCATATATGGAGACAACCTATAGCTCCATATATGGAGACAACAGCGATATCCAGTGTTGACATCAGACTAGTGTAGAAACCTCATATATGGATATGCACGCCTGGCATCGTCATGGTGATACGTACTCAGTTGGCTGGCATACACACACCTAGTGAACCATATATAAGAAGAATCTGAGGTTTAGGGAGCTGCTATGCTCCTCACGAGAGACTCGTATTGCCTGGGGTGAGTGACGGGGATTTGAGTTAGGTGACATGACAGAGTGACGGGAATTGTTGTGAGTGACGTGACAAAGATGCAAGGTTTCATAGTTGCGACCTACAGTCCGGTCCCATTCCTTCCTTCCAGAGAGGTACCTATGGATGTCACTGGCTCGTAGGTACCTTTGGGGGCCACTCCCCCGAGGGGTGTGGTTTTGCCTTAAGGGGTGTAGTTAACCCTTCTTTTTTTCACCCACTGTGTAATACAGTAGGTGGACAGTAGGTGTCAGACCAGAGCTCTTTACTCTATACTACGCACTGATCGCAATTAGTCTTGGGAAGAGGAAAAAACAGTAGGACCATATCTTCCCCATGCAGGAAATATACAGCAGCTGACCTGCAGTCATAAAGCTGTATGTTCCCTATAGGGCTGATACGGCAGCTGACCAATCCATACAACTTGAAGTACTTCCACTACACACGATGAGCTGCCATCGTTAAGGATTTCATATTTTCAACTTCTAGAGAGAACTGGAAGCACTGGAGGGAATGTGATTCTTTACTTTTAAAACCCATTTTGGGCGGGAACCCCTTTTGGTGTTAGCATTATGTTATGCTTTAGCTATTGAAAAATAGCAGATCTACAAGCTCATAGCGCGCCACCGAGTGGCGCGCTACGAGCTTGTAGGTCTGCTATTTTTGAAAAATCAAAGAACTACTGACATAGAAACATAGCTTTTTCAGAAAACTGTCAGGATGTAGAAGACATTTTTAGAATCTGATCTCAGGTCAAAATGGGTTTTTAACACAGTGGTTCTCAACCCTTTTCATACAGTATCAAGGATTACTTATTCAACATTTGAGTCACGGAACACCATTTGATGAGATTCAGCCTCTCAGACCCACAACTTTGAATAATTTGTTGTTGTTGGATACGATTGTGTCCACGAGTCGAGATTGGAGAGAGAACAGGCAAAACGTAGATCAAAATAAAAAAATCTTCTACATTCTCTAATTGTGAAGCCTCAGGGTAGGGTTTTCACTCTACAGTCACCTCTCAACAACATCTCGTTGCTCTTAAAAAAATAAATAGCCTACATTAACTCCCTACTTGATCATACTACTACAGTGTCTCACACAAGCATCAAAGCTTGAGACGTGGCCAGGGATTCTGGTCAACGTAGTATATGGATATCATTTTTTTTGTGTTTGTATTTTTCAAGACTATGCATGGATGCTGTTGGATTGATTGCTTTACTGATGACACGCGCGTAGGCGCACACACACACACACACACACACACACACACACACACACACACACACACACACACACACACACACACACACACACACACACACACACACACACACACACACGCACATGCACGCAGTCTTCCCTTAACCCCCGAGTGTTACCTGGGGGTCAGGCGTACGGTGACCTGTCCGTCTCCGTCAACTCACAGGAGATTCGACGTGCGCTGACAGGTGTCAATCTACACTGCCACGGCTGCCACGGCAACCCCCATGCAGTCACACGGCTGTCGCCCCGGCGACCGACACCGCGCTGGGCATCTGCGGTGACAGGTGTCATGCGTGTGTCACTGTCACACATCTGGACTCGTAATGATGTTGGCCTTCCGTGCAGTTCCCTCTCTGTCACGCGTTTCACATCGTATACGTTTGAAGGAACATCTTTTAAACATTTAAACCCATGGCGTTTGGCATGAGGGTACGTTGCTCACCTGCCTGCCCCCTGGCAGGTAAATAAAACCTTCCAGCAGGTGCAGTTTGCTTTCAGGTTGCGCCGACCGGGCAAGTGCTCGTTTCGTTTGAGGACACAATCGTCTATAAACCCAACACGAGATATCTTATTGGTCTGTGGAATGTAAAATAAGAGCACTGGTTGCCTATAATGTGCTGTTTGCACTGATGCTACACTTATAGAACTGTACTGTACTGTACTGTACTGTACTGTACTGTACTGTACAGTACTGTACTGTACTGTACTGTACTGCACTGTACGAGTGGCAAAGCGACAGGCAAAGTGAGTTTAACATTGTTTAACGTTGTTTAATACAATCAGATCTGACTTTTCTGTTTGGATGTGTGTATAGGGCATTAAGCAACTAGTCGACTAGTTTACTAGTCAACTAGTAAATCCACTAGTCGACCTTGTTGGTACTAGTTGACTAGTTGATAAGAAGAAGAATGTTTTTTTAATTTTTTCCCCCGATTTTGTAGGCCTCAAGATCAGGTAGATTATAGTTATAGTCACCAATGTACACAGTTTTTAAATGTACAAATATGTATTTCCAAAAAAATATATATTTCTTATTAGGTATATAGGTAGTTAAACAACTAGTCGACTAGTAAACTAGGCAACTAGTCAACTAGTAAAATTACTAGAAGTGAGTGTGCCCTAGTGTGTACCGTCAAGGCCAGAAAGTCATTTTTTTGGTAGGCATTCGGTAGGCATTCCTGCGTAACTGCCGGGCTTCATGATGATGTCACGCGCATCCCCTCTATACATGTATTGGTGTGGTGTTTGTATGTTTGTAATCATGTGTGCTGCTAAAGCCAGCTGATCCCAGCCGGGCTGTGGTACAGTATATGCATGCAGAACGCTGTCATACCAACGGCAGTTTAAAGATAATGTTCCCCAAACGATCTCAAACCGCCAGGAGCTCCTCGCTGTGCTCACTCACCCCATTCTGCTGCTAGTGTGTGTGTGTGTGTGTGTGTGTGTGTGTGTGTGTGTGTGTGTGTGTGTGTGTGTGTGTGTGTGTGTGTGTGTGTGTGTGTGTGTGTGTGTGTGTGTGTGTGTGTGTGTGTGTGTGTGTGTGTGTGTGTGTGTGTGTGTGTGTGTGCGCCCGTGTGTGCGTGCATGTAAACAGGTGTCTGCTGCTTTCAAGTCCTACAGGCATGCAATTTAATGCACACAGGGAAGCTCATGTGCCGTATGCCATGCACATACACACACACACACAGAGTTTGATTTTTTTCTTTTTTTTTATCTGCACAAAAATCAATGACATACGACTACAGACATTTTTTCCACCTGGGCTATTATATGAAACATCATCTTTAATCCTGAGATAGACAATTTGCCTACTGTATATGATAGCTGAGATATAGAACAGTATTTGGCCTTTTTGCCGTTCTCTTTTGCAAGCCTCCCAATTGCAGTCCACAGAGCAGTTTACAAGTTTGTGAACGTGACTCCCGGACACAAGGACAATACATTGACGGTCATATCCCATAGGCCATGATACATTCTACCAAAGGTTGATATTTCAGCCGCCTGGATATAAAACCAAAGTTGAAATAAGTGGTGCAACTCCGTGTGGGGGTCCCCGGGAGGGGGGGGGGGGAGTTCCAGACCCACAGGAACGCACCCAGGGTGCCGGCCCGATTCCCGGCGAGCCGCCCCGCGTCCGAAACGGTTGAGTGGGGGGGTCCCTCTACTATACCCTCCTGTCACTGTACTGTACTGGCACACCTGGAATCACCATATATACAGTTAATATGTGTTTGTGTGTGTGTTAGGTTACGCACAGGTGGTGAAAAACAACCATGCTGTTTTCGTGCTCAGACACACCTACCCAGGCAGCCAGCCAGGCAGGCACCCACATAGTCACTTAAGGAAGTGGTTGCACCACTTAAAAAGTGGAGAACGCAAACAAACTCCCGCAGATCTATCAGTGCCAGACGTGCACTGATAGACCATCTTGCACTCTATTCAGGAGTTCTTAGAGGAAGTGTATTGAAGATCTTTGATGGATTGAACATCTGCAGAACCCGGAGAAAAGTCCCCAGTGGGCTGGCTTGTGTGTGCGCGTGTGTTTGATTTTACTGTAGTGTTTTTGTCCTGACATGGCCCACAGATCGAGTGGAGACTGATTGTGCTGTGAAGACAACTCTTGTTCAGTCCAAATGGAACCAATTTTGTTCACATAAATCTCCAGAAAATAGAGCATTGTTTCTTCTTAAAGTGATGGTCCAGGCACTCCTACAGGTCTTGTTGTAACACTGAGAGGCTACATTTCTACTATACGATGTGTGGTGTAAATGCAGCAGAAATATTTGGCTATTTTTGCTGTCCTCAATGTGTACAGTATATTGTTACTAAGAGTTAGAGGTATTAGCCCTCTGACTGTTTAGTAAGTCTCTCTCAGAGGAGAGAACACACACACACACACACACACACACACACACACACACACACACACACACACACACACACACACACACACACACACAGAACACAAGCTATGTTTAGTTTGTCAACCTGTGATTTTTTAGAACAAAAATAGTAACCCATTTCTTCAAATATTCAATAACATATCGTACCGTACCCTCATGCTCAAATGCCAAGCTGCCTGACGTCACCTAAAATCAAAGGCTAATTTGACCTTGTTTGGGATACACAAATAAGGCGGTGTGTCCAAAAATTTAGTTACTTTAGCCCATTTTGGGGCGGGAACCCCTTTTGGTGTTAGCATTATGTTATGCTTTAGCTATTGAAAAATAGCAGATCTACAAGCTCATAGCTGCTATTTTTGAACGACTGACATAGAAACATAGCTTTTTCAGAAAACTGTCAGGATGTAGAAGATATTTTTAGAATCTGATCTCAGGTCAGAGTGGGTTAGGGCAGCACGGGTCTGTGTGATGAGATGGACATAATGTTAGGTGGGGCCCAGTTTTTGTGTCCAGTTGAACACCCCTTCTCTCTATCTCTCTCTCTCTCTCTCTCTCTCTCTCTCTCTCTCTCTCTCACACACACACAGACGCACACGCACACACACACACACACACACAGACGGCAAATGCAGTTCATGCTGTAGGCACACAGTGCACGTGTGACCACAAACACACAGGAATGCATTCAAAGCGCACACACACACACACACACACACACACACACACACACACACAGCGTCTCTAGGTGGATCTTGGTCTCTCAGCATATTTCCCTGGGCTCCTCCCACACACAACACTTCAATTTGTCTTACAGACAGGAATCCATATTTTTCTCATCGCAGGTACAACTGCCTGCCTCCTCCTCCCCACGCGCACGCACACACACGCACACACACACACACACACACACACACACACACACACACACACACCACCTAACCCCCACCTAAATCTACCCTACCCGAGAGAAGCTGATTCAGCTTTTGGCTTCCATCGCGTGGATGTTGGACTGTGTAACACGCACACTCATATGCGTGCGCACACGCAGACACACACACACACACACACACACAAAAAACCCAAAACATGCATGCGTGCGCGCAATCACAAGTACATCACGCACACGTGCACACAGGAAACTGTCCACCCAGATGGTCAATTCGTAGAGTGTGATTGCTGATTGCACGAATGGTCCCTGTGGCCATTTTCTAAAGGTGTTCCATCACCGCACGCACACACATCAAACACACACACACACACACAGGCCTGTAGATATGAACATGGAGTGACCCACAGACACATATCAGTGCTGCCGGGTAGAAACCTTGTATCTCCATATTTCAACTTTTTTATGTTTTTGATACTTTTGCAAACAGTTCTAAGTGAAAGTGAAAATGGTGAACTGTGTGTGGGTTTCATTTTCACGAGTATTGAACCAATGAAAACTAGAGCTGGTGAACCATGAGCACTTATCCGAGATATCACTCTCCGAGATATCACTATAGAGCGTTGCAGTCCCGCCCCCTTTCATGACGACGCCAGGCCCAGGAAATGAATCCCAATGCATTTTTCCCATAGACATTTCAAAAAGTATTTATTTAAAGACCTTTTAAGCGTCGTACGAAGCCAACTCGAGTCGTGACAAATCATGACAACAAACACAATATTTTGTGTTTGTTGTCATGATTTGTCACAATATTTTAGACAAAAATCTTGTCTTAAAATATATTTTATTACAAAGAAGAAAAACATCAAAAAAAGTGTTGTAACCTGCCGTTTTTTTCTTCTTTCTAATTCTTTGTTTGGCCCAAAACATTGTGTTTATTGTCATGATTTGTCACGACAAGAGTTGTCTTTGTCCGCGGCGTAAACGTCTTTAAATAAATACTTTCTGAAAAGTCTATGAGGAAAATGAACGGGGATTTATTTTCCGGGTCTCTCGTGGGGGGGGACTGCGATGCTCTATACCGCGCAGATATACCTTGGTCATTTTGTTCACATGTTGTATTTTATTAGACTTGTTTGTTCTTGACCACAATGTTAAGATGTCATTACATTTAGATTATAGGCCTATTCTTTACCTGGTATACTATAGTTTCACTGTACAGATTGTTATTTGAATACTAAATAGTTTAGAGACTGAAGCTACGTAGCTTCTTGGTTTAGGCGGGAACTCCTTTTGGTGTTAGCATTATGTTATGCTTTAGCTATTGAAAAATAGCAGATCTACAAGCTCATAGCGCGCCACCGAGTGGCGCGCTATGAGCTTGTAGGTCTGCTATTCTTTTTAAATGACTGACGACTGACATAAATTCAGAAAACTGTCAGGATGTAGAAGACATTTTTAGAATCTGATCTCAGGTCAAAATGGTTTAGGCTATACCTTATACCTGTGATCCTATAGTTTACTGAGGCACTGCACTGTCTCTCTTTATTTGATATTACTAGAACTGTGCCCGTCGGCCATGACCGGCCTACTTGGGAACGATGCAAGTTAATCGTATGTTGCAATTGTAAATCGTATAACTACATTCTGGGCGGGAACCCCTTTAGGTGTTTTAACTAAGCGTTATGTTATGCTTTAGCTATTGAAAAATAGCAGATCTACAAGCTCATAGCGCGCCACCGAGTGGCGCGCTACGAGCTTGTAGGTCTGCTATTTTTGAAAAATCGTGAAAATGCGGCACAAATCTTTGAATATATATTCTTTCAGAGCGAACGTTGTTTTTTTTATTTTGACGTCAGGCCTAAATGGTATAACTACATCGGCTCCATCGAAGAAAAACACGGCTTTCTTGTTTGGGTCCGTTTGGCGTTTTTCTGAAAGCTAATGTTTTTGTACATACAATGTTTTCACCCGCCGTCGACAATGAACCCCGCCCACGCAGCGCTCCGCCTGCCATCAGCAGGGGAGCGCACGGAGGAGAGGAGGCGTTCTTCTCTTTTTCTTTTTTATCCTATTCTTGACGGGAACCCCTCTTGGTGTTAGCATTATGTTATGCTTTAGCTATTGAAAAATAGCAGATCTACAAGCTCGTAGCGCGCCACCGAGTGGCGCGCTACGAGCTTGTAGGTCTGCTATTTTTGAAAAATCGAAGAACGACTGACATAGAAACAGCTTTTTCGGAAAACTGTCAGGATGTAGAAGACATTTTTAGAATCTGATCTCTGGTCAAAAAGGGTTATATACAAACCATTTTTCTCTCTGTGTTGTCTCTCTACCTCTCTCTGCAGAAAAAGAAAGCATAAAAAAAAGAAAGAACTGCTGGGGGCTCCCAGGGGCCTCCGTGCCGCCGATCAATATTACACAAGAGTTGAATTAGAGCCCAGCCGGGGCCCGTGCATCTTTACCTTGGCTCAGGAGTCGCCAGGGGGCCCCCAGGGGCCCCCGCCATGCAGCAGAGGTGGGAAATAGTACTACTTTCTTTTATTTTTTTTCTTTACTTAACCCATTTAGGCCTGACGTTGACATTTTAAAAATGTCTTCAAATTCTGATTCTAAATACCTCATGTTTCTGTATCAGTGGTTCTCAATATTTCATGTCAAGGACCTCAAAAATGATATGTATATGTATATGTATATATTTTCAGACTCCCATCTGAAAATATGTAGTTCCTGGGAACCCCTCAGAAGCAAATATTTTAGTTAAAAAACATTCGCTCTGAAAGAATATATATTCAAAGATTTGTGCCACATTTTCACGATTTTTCAAAAATAGCAGACCTACAAGCTCATAGCGCGCCACTTGTGGCGCGCTATGAGCTTGTAGATCTGCTATTTTTCAATAGCTTAAAACACCAAAAGGGGTTCCCGCCCAAAATGGGTTAAGTATAAGTGTATAAATTCTGCAGTGTAGAAATACTCTGTTACTACAAGTAAACGATTGACTTGAGTAAAAGTACAAAAGTATTGGTATCAAAATGTACTAAAAGTAAAAGTACTCATTGTTTCAGAATGTACCACTTCAAGTTTTCAAATATAAAAATGTCACCTCGTCGTAGGAGTGGTTTACACACTCAAAAATGAGCATGGTTACTATGGTCACTCAGTTCACACGGGTGTGATTTCATTACGTCAGACATTACGTCAGACCACAGCTGATCAGGCTATATAATACCTTACACCACTCAGTTCACACAGGTGTGATTTTTTAAATAATAACCCAACATACATAGTAACTAGTAACTAAAGTTTTCAAATAAATGCAATGTAGTAAAAGTACAATATTTGGATCCAAGATATAGTGGAGTAGAATTAAAAGTATACTGGCAATTGGAAATATACTTAAGTAAACATACTTAGTTACTTCCACCACTGCCATGCAGGCCAGGGGCCTCAGCGGGGAGGGGGGGGGGGGGGGGGGGGGCTCCGGTGGGCCCCCAGGTCCCTGAAATGTTCTCCTTTGCTTTCCGCCAAGTTAACCAATAACCAACCTGGAAGTGGACGAGAATTCACTCGAGTCTGTTCTCTTTTATTTGCCTCTGTCTCACCACCCCTCTCTCTCTCTCTCTCTCTCTCTCTCTCTCTCTCTCTCTCTCTCTCTCTCTCTCTCTCTCTCTCTCTCTCTCTCTCTCTCTCTCTCTCTCTCTATTCGTCTGCAGACAGACAGACAGACAGACAGACAGACAGACAGACAGACAGACAGACTCTCTTGCTCTGTCTGTCTTTCTCTGTCTGTCTGTATACGTACCTCTTTCTCTCTCTCTCTCTCTGTCTCTCTCTCTCTCTCTCTCTCTCTCTCTCTCTCTCTCTCTCTCTCTGTGTCTCTCTCTCTCTCTCTCTCACGCACCTTCAGCTATATCTTGCGCCACCCCTTACCCCTTTGTCCTTTTTCTCTTTAGGAGTTTTGTATTTGTTGATATGTGTTTCTTGTGTTATTTTTATGCTAGTTGATTAATTGAATACATAGGGCCACTGTAGCAGCCATCATGTTGGTGGCATATTATGGTATTAGGTTGGCAGTATTATTATTGAACAATAGGTGGCAGGCTCTAGATTTGACAGCACTGGTTGTGGTGTTTAGGATATTATGAGGGTCGCATGTGCAGTAATGAGCAGGTACTGCCACTGGGGACAGTGAGGAGCGGGCAGTTCTTATACTTGGATGTAATGGCAATTTCGACTGCATTGGGGGAGGGGAGTTGCACCACTCAGTTCACACGGGTGTGATTTTAAGTTGCTTGACACAGTATAGAGGGTATGCGTGTGACATCATCATCAAACAGGAAGTTATGCAGGAACGCCTACTGAGTGGCAAAAAACTACTTTCTGGCCTTGACAGCCCATACATCCACACAGAGAAGTCATATCTGATTGCATTAAAACAACATTAAACGATGTTAAACTCACTTTGCCTGTTGCTTTGCCACTCGATTTGCCACTCGATGTGCCATTAACTTTAAGCATGCGCATACTCTCTATTTAGATATAGGCCTATTCAATATTAATTTTAGCTGCCCCGCCCCACTTCCTATACAAAAGCCACCAGTGGACGATAAAGTCACCAAACGTTTGTCTGAAAGTGAAATATCCCTTTAAGTAAAAAAAAAAAAAAAGGTATGTAAAAAAAAAAGTACTTCTCTGACCCCCACCCCTCTCCCCCTACCCTCTCCCCCCCTCCTCTAGGATCAATAAAGGCCTCTCAGATCCAGCTGATGTCTCTAACACCTGATACCACTGCCCTCCCAGGCAGGGGGGGGAGGGAGGGAGGGGAGCGGAGGCTGGCAGCAGATCAATTAAGACCAGGGAGGGGAGGGGAGGGGAGGGAAGGGGCCCGGCGGTCCCTGGTCCCTGCTATCTAAAAGCCATCTCTCCCTGGATTACAGGTACTTAGCTCCCATTATGACACACACACACACACACACACACACACACACACACACACACACACACACACACACACACACACACTCCTCTTTGTCTCTCCCGCCCGCCTCTCGTTCGCTCGTGTGTTTGCACAGCAATTCGGAAAGCCCCCCCCCCCCCCCCTCCCCCCCTCCCCCCCGTCCGCCACCTCCTACCACCCTTCTCTTGATGGCTTGTGTGGCGCAGGTGCGTGTATGTGTGTGTTTGTGTGAGTGCTTTCTCACTTAACCAGGCGTATGTCGACACTGGCTCAATACACACCTGCACACCCACCCACAGTCTGTGGTTGACGGCGCACGCACCTGCACGCACACACACACACAAAGGCATGCACCCACAGATGTGTCAGTGTGCTGCACGTCTCTCTACACATGGTTTTGGTGTGCGTGCTCTCTCTCGCGCGGCGCACACACACGTGCGCACAGAGAGCTCCCAGACGGCGGTAGGTGGGTAAGCTGATCTTTCTGACAGACAGAATGACAGCTTGGGGCTGAGGGGGGGCTCTCAGGAGGTAATTACCCGTGGACAGACGTACCTGTGTAGCTTTCACCTCGTCCTCCTCCCTCCTCCTCCTCCTCCCACACCTCCTCTCCTCTCTTCAAAGCACAGGCACTCGTCGCAGTTACCCTCTCACCACGGAGCACGGCAGACGCCTAATTGGAAGATTAACCCATTCAGGCCTGACGTCGAAATAAAAGTTTTCTAAATCATGACAATTTTCGGAAAGATTTGAGGCACATTTTAACGATTTTTCAAAAATAGCAGACCTACAAGTTCATAGCGCGCCACTCGGTGGCGCGCTATGAGCTTGTAGATCTGCTATTTTTCAATAGCTAAATTATAACAATGTTTAAAACACCAAAAGGGGTTCCCGCCCCAAAATGGGTTAATGGTTAATGTGGTTAAACGCTAACGTGACATGGATGCGTTCCAGGTCTCAATGGATTAAGGTGTGTTAAAGAAAAAGAAGGGGTGGGAGAAGGAAAAAAGGTACGCATCGATTTCACACCAGCGCCCACCCCGCCCCGGTCCCAGCACGGAAGCACGCACACACACGCGCACGTGTGTGCATGCACATGTGCCCGCTCCGCTATACCGAGTGCCAAGACACCTGCATGCCGCTAGAGGTGCTGTGAAATGCAGTTCTATTGCAGCAGAGAAGTATACTTTGCACAGAGACGTAACTCAGGATGTAGGTACTGTAGATGGATGGATAGACTCCTGATGTGATGTATTCATTTGACTGTTTAATTAGAACTTTGTCAGTTATTTGT